>NW_020799092.1:53211555-53223641 GCF_003259725.1 Athene cunicularia
AGGGAGCGGCGACTGGCGCTCGGACGGAGGGGGGGTGTGGGGGGTGTGTGCAAGCGGCACCTGCGGCCCGGGACCGGCCCTGGCTGTGACCAGCAAAGCCCCCAGTGCGGTGCGAGGGGCGCTCGGCTGCGGGCGATTGCCCCGAGCGTTTGATCGTGGCCGGCGGGGTGCCGTCCTCTGCCGGCGGTATGGCCCGCCTCGGGTACCTCGCGCCAGACGTACAGCAGACTAGGCCCGTTGTGGAAAAAAAGAAAAACAAAAAACGTTCTCAGTCTGATCTCTTTTAAGCGTCTGTTTGTGTAAGAGTCCCCAAAAACTTGAGGCTGTTGGATTGCTGCAGCATGGTCCCCTGTGGTGGTGGTGGTGGCACCAAAATCGGGAATACGCCTCTCCACACCACTGTAGCGTTAAGAAGCTGGCACTCTCTGCATGACAGCGCTGGGTGCATGCGGCATCGCTCCACCTACTGCGCACACCAAAGGACAAAGGCACACACCCCATATACAATAAAATAAAGAAATACGTAATTTCCAAGAAGTACCCGGCTGTTCCCAGGGAATCTAATTCATACATTGTGCAAGCATACTAAAATTGGGGAAGGGTCTCTGAGGGGCTTCTGTGGTGGTCCCTAGTGGTTGTTGAAGAGGTGCCTCTTAGTGTCTTTTCCATGAACTCTGACTCTTTCTTTCATAAAAGGTTTTGGCTCATTGCTCTGTGGAATTTCTCTGGTTCCTTATCATCTTGGTTTCAACAGGTGTCTGCTGGTTTATCTACTCTCCCCAGGATGTACCCACCAGAGCTGCACAAATTCTGTCCTTGGTTGCATTCTTGTCTGTGGCCCTTTACAGCCATTGTATCCTTGGGTGCATTCCTGCCTGAGGCCCCTTACAACAGCTGAGATCCAAATACACAAGGACTCTACTGTTGTGCCCTATTTTTAGTAGTTGGATAAAAATAAACTAGTTTGAATATTAATGTGTATTGGGAGTTTTTACATTGTATTATATTGTATATACAATATATATATATTTATATTGTATTACATTGTATTATTTGAATGTTAATGTGTATTGGGAGGTTTTACAAGTGTAAACCAGTTCTGTAAATTGCATAGATTGTAATCCACACAGAAAAACTCTGGATTTTGTTGAGCTAATTAAGTTCCTAGTGCATACCAGATTTCAGCTGGACTGATGGCAACCACAGGTGCTGCACGTCCGAACTGGCTGCATTGTACTTCCCATCCTATGTTTGAGAACAGAGGTTGATTTTCCCTGTCTAGTGCCAATGGGTACACTAGGGTTTGTGATCCCACAGTCAGAGTGGTTGGTTGTTTTTATCAGCTGCCATAACAAGTGCAGGTGCCAGTATACTCTGAAGCAGGAGGTTTTTCCAGATAATTCACGTACCTTCAGGTAATTCATGTACCAAGTTCATGGCAGAGAAATTCATTAAGGGTTATTATGTACACAGAAACTACCTGACACTCAGGGAGTCCCTAACTGGATTCTGGGAGATACTTCTACTAGTCAGGCCACTGTCAGAAATATATAAGGTGACACCTCTGCCTGACTCTGCAGTCATTTCTTTCTAATTTGTTATTAAAACATTATTTTTAAGTTCAAATATAAAATTGTTTATAATTGAAATTATCTTCCCTTTGAAACTCGGCTATGAAAGTATCAATGCATCATTGTCTGTAGTCTGATCATGTCTTTTTACAGAGGTAAAATATCTTTTCCACAGTTTTTGAGACAGGAATCAACTATCATAGTAGGCAATACCATAAAGTACTTATTAATGAACTGAATTGGAAGACACACTCTAAGACCATTTTTTAGTACAAGGCTCTTGAATTATGTATACATAATTATAAAATTTATTGTTACACACTATTCCTAACAGAACATGACCAGCCTCTTGTCAAATCTGAACTTTTCAGCAATGCTTACAGCTTTTAATGCTTAAAACAACATTTTCTCAAAAAACAGGATTAGCTTCAGTGTGATTTTGTTTCCTGAAATAACAGCGTGATGCCAACATAGTTGTTACCTAGTGTAAAGCAGTACATACCCTATTTCATTTTTTGTTTTCCGTTGACACGTTTTTAGATAAGGATTACCTTTGCAATCAAATAATTCACACTAACTTTGATGTTAATTTAATGCATTATTTCTTAAACATTTGAGTTGTGTGCTCATATTAATATTGTACAATAAGGTTTTCAGTGCATTGTGTGGGAATAAATACCGTGTTTGTCCACTGGTATCCACCATCTTCATTTTCACCACCCATAATGTAAAAAATTTAACTGGGAAATCTTCAGAAAATGCTCAAAAATATTGCTGCAAAACATGATACTATACTTTCAATTCTAACGTTAGAGAAGCATCTTCTGGGAATGTGCCTTGATGTTCCTGTGCATTCAGAGCTGACGATATGGAATATTTCCCACTGAAACTCTTGAGCCAAAACCCTTCTCCGATTAAAGACTTGTTCTGTAAACCTCTCAAGATCAAATGATGGCTTATCAGCAGTTTCCTTCAGTTTGAAATATGCATGTGCTAAACAACTAGCAGGAAATACCCATTCTTATTCTTCATTTATTTGTAGATAAAGTGATATTTATCAAAGCTGATACTAAAGTTACCAGCTGCAAAATGATGCATGACCAGTGTTCACACCATTTTATTTTTTCTCTTTTGTAAGTATTCCTACTGCAGCCGTGTTGTTACCTAGAAGTAGAGAATAGTTTATTTTGCTTTCAACTCTAACAAATAGCTTCTGAAAATGTTTTTGCTGCTTCCATGCTTTGATGCATCAGTGGCTGAAATAAAGCATGCCCTTTTCACCCACCTCTTCAATTGCTTTTCAGTTGAGAGTACCATGAAAGTGTTCTTGGCAATCTATAAAACTTTTGTATCACAGCATCCATTTAAAAGACGCTCAGCAGACTGAGGCAAGCTTAATGCTAAAACCAGATTTAATTCAGTTTCCTCTAGCTTAATTTCATTTTGCATTTTAAGAGCATGGAAAATGTATAGGAGATATCTAAGACCTGCTTTAAGTACCATATATTTGTGATTACAACTATCTGTAGAGTATTTAAGGCCTGCTTATGTTCATATAGTAAAGGAATGAATGTTTGAGTGGTGTTGAGTGTTTTCTGAAGAAGTGTGGTTTGGAGCAGAATATTGGGCTTGATCTGATAGCCTGAGAGCACAGAAAAAGTGCTGTGAAAAAAAGGCATGAGCACTGGAGGCACAAGATCAAGAAGCCTGACTGCTTAAATGGATATTGCAGATGACCGCTCACATCATCCCAACTGTGGCTTGAAGGACCAAGGGCAGCAATGAATGATGTGGCACAAAAGAGGGCAATAAATCTTAAACTTGCTATTGTACTTGGAAAAAAGTCATTGTGGCATCTTCAGTATTATTATATTATTATATTATTATGCATCTCCATTTTATGACATGAGTAGGCACCTAACCCCTGCTAGATTCTGGGCTCCAATAATGGCTTGAGATAAAGGATTACACACTAATATTTGTAAGTTTTTTCCAGTGGAAGTTTATATTCAGTGGGAGTTAGCTACCACATATATATATATACAACCCACATATCTATATATGAACTAAATTTCCTTTATGTCAAGGAAGTCATGTAGGGCCCTTGTAGGACAGGATTAATCTCATTCACAGGTATATGTTGCAAAGAAATCAGATAAATCACATTTTAGAAGAGCTGTTTCTCCTCGGTTGCTACTGAGTGCATCTTGTTGACCCTTCACTCAGGTGTGTAGAGACATACGGGACTCTCACCATAGGAGGAAAAGCATCCCACCCTGTCTGTGCCAGAGTTCCCAGGGACACAGTGGAAGGCTGGCTCCAAATACTGGCGGGAGTACAGGCCAGAACTCCCTGACTGACGTTAGTACCTATGCACTTACCCGTGGTTCAATGCTCTTCACTTACACAGAGAAAGAAAAAGCCTGGTTGGGTTGATGGTGGTGCTATGAGGAAGTTACCATATAAAGATCTTTGGACAAACATTTCTGTTTCTGGTGTTGATACTCTTTTGACCATCACATATTGTTTATGTTATGCCTCGTATGTACTGAAACACAACCTGGTCAGAATAAAGTAGATTTTGCTTCCAGTTGGTCAGGCAGGCAGCAGACCATGAAACTCTGTAGTGACCTCTCTGTTGGGGAAAAGGAGAAGAATTGAAACAGAAGAAATCCTGAAACTCAGCTTAATATTACTTATCAGTTGATAGCCTTCAGTATATTTAACAACAGTAACTAATTTAGCATTTAATTCCGATGTGTAATGTGTAAATCCTTATCTTCCTTTTAAGTGAGGAGTAAAGGTTACAAAGGTTAGTAGCAATGAACAAATGTAGAGCAATCATTGCAGATTGGTGGTTATTAAATACTTAGCACAAAGCATCCAACAGTTACTTTACCATTACATACATTATTTCATATTTGCTATTACGTACATTATTTCAGCACTGTCGAGTTTAAGGAGTTAAATTCACCTGAGTGGAGTCAGTATTTCTGTACTGTCCTTTCTCATTATAGAAGCCTATTTCTAAATCATTTCTCCTGTACATGCATTTTAAAGGTGTGTAATTAACTGGTTGCAAGTTGTTAGGCAGTTGATGAAGTGTGAATGGGGCACTGATTTGTTTTCTTTATTTACATGTTTCCCATAATACTCTGATGAGAGCAAGGATGTTGAGGCTTTTTTATCCTTTGTATTTTTCATTGCCTGTTTCATCAGATTAAGTGATTTGGGAAGCCGTTTGTAATTCCTCACATTCCATTAAAAATTAGTGTCCAGGGAAGCCTTAACCAAAACCACAGTAAGTGCTAAAACATGAACACAAACAGCACTCCTGTCGTTATCGCAAACAACCATGTTAAGAAAGTTCCTGCTTTTATCTGGCGTGTGCCTGTACCTCTGACCACTCTCAGCTTGTTCTTTAGCAATGTAGCTGGTTTTGAAGACAGAGACACGTAGGAACTTTCTGTTCATTACTCAATCCTCCCCCACCTATTCACTTTTAACCAGAGAGAATAACAATTGTGTGGGACAACCAAGCGGTAGGGAGGGAGACATTTTAAGACATTCGTCTCAGTGGTCTCACAAAGGCCACCATTGAGTGTCTACTCTTGTCAAAGCTTGTCTACCCTTGAGTGTTTGTAGCCACCTTTATCGTTGTTTCTAGTAAGCCTAATAAATAGCTTGAACCCTGAAAAGCCCATCTTCTTATGCATATGCATTCCTTGCTGTAAGGGAAAGAATGTTGGTTTTGCATATTCAGCCTGACGGGAAGGGCAGGAGCAATTCACCAAAGCAATTAAACGAGAACAATTTATTGAGAGAGCAAACCATTGAAATTCCTGGCCTGGGGTGAGAAGACAGGTAGTCCTTTTGTCAACTGTGATGACCAGTACTTAGAAATGGCTTTAGATGGATGCAGATACCTTGGGGAACCTGAATTTCGAACTTTTCTGTCTTAGTACGCTTGCGTGATGAGCTCATACATATTAACTTCTCCGCCCTGGAGAAAGCCAAGGTTCATTTCCATGAACGTGCGACATATGAACACATACATGAAGTCGCATGTCGGTAGGCGGTTCGGGAAGTCTGTACACCCTGGAGTACTCAGCCAATGAGGAATCGGGGGAGGGAACTCACGGTCTGGAGAAAGCGATATAAACCATTGCATGATGGCCGTTAGGTTTGCCCACCTGGTGGGGCGCCCGGTCTTGTAAGAATGTAATAAAGAGTGCTTCAAACCGCATCTTGTCTGAGCCGTTGATAACTGAGCGTTTCTCACAGGAGGCACCGGCACTACAGGTTAAGAAGGTCTCATGGCACTCTGATTTCCTATCAGGTCAGCTGTCTTGTGGGATCAGTGACTAAACTCAGAAGTATCACCAGAACCCACTTCATGCCAGAAAAAAAGTGTTGGGGACAATCTGGATGCAAACAGTGTTGTAAACCATGTTGCTCTACTAACCCACAGAGAACAATTCTCACTAGGAGAACTAGGACCTGTAAAAGGAAGTGTGAGAAATGCTCAGTTACCAGTTATCAATGGCTCAGACAAGATGCTCAGACCTACTGTCTGGAAGGTGGCCATTCCAGGTTAATACAGATGTGCAGCATACCTGCTTGAAAAAAATAGCAGCTTATGCATTTACTGTAACATTCATGTGAGATCACTAACTAGTTTATGCCAAAAAAGATCACTGTGGTCAAGATGACACAGCATGCCCCCAGCTAGTTTAGCAGTGTAGGCAGAGTACACGTTCTTTCCCTGCATTTACTGAGGGGCGGTAATGACTGTTATAATCAGCGCTCTGAGTCTTGCTGATCACTGTGGGTGATTCATGCCAGCTGAGAGATCACACTATGGGAGTGTCAGCCAGGGTTTCAGAGTAGCCATTTACTTTGTTTGAGCATGCTAATATTTACCTCACAGCATAAACAGACACTTCACCCCACACAATATTGATGGTCCAGAGTGAGGATTGCCTCATTGTTAGCTCTGTGCTACAGGAACGTGTCTTCATAAGGGAAGAGATGGATGTGACACGATGTGCATGTACACGGTGTACACAGGGTTGCCTTCTCCTCCCTCCCTCCCTCCCTCCCTCCCTAGTCAGTGACTGCTGCCACATCTCTACTGGATCCAATTTCTTTTCTTTCTCTCTTCCATCTCTCTTCAGATATCATTCAGATACATTTCTTGACCCTTTCCTCTTACAGCAGACATCTACCTCTGTTGCCGTAACAACAGGAGCATCTCAGCTGGCAAGGCATGCAGGGCTGGAGTTTTTCCTTTCTCCTCCCACTGAAGAAAGTCCCTCACACTTTGAACTTACATTCTTTACCATCAGCCTAAAATGCTGATGGCAGAATACATCAGCTTGAACAATACCACATGGTCCTGTCCTGCTAGAAGACCCCTACTCAGAGAGGTCCACACTAACACATATACTGCCATGTCTGCTCAGTCTTTTTTGCAGTACTCAAATTACAGAAATGGTGATTAAAAAAGAACAGAATAGAGAGCTGATACTCTGTGTGGGAGCTAGGATAAAGGAAAGGGGGACAGCTGTCCATGTGCTAAGCCTCTGAAGTTACTCAATGGCTGCTAATCATGTATTTCCCAGCTTTCCTTCCCATGCATCACATCTGACTTAAAAGCTAGATTTTATTGCATGACCTGAATTCTTGCATCTTTTCTATGCATGACTTGGAGATGTTTTTTATCTTATGACAGGTTATCAGTTTGCTACGTTGAACAGAAATCACTGGCCCATGTCTTCCTATCTAGGGCTGTGACACAAGCAGACAGTACTTGAACCTCTAAGGGTTTGCTAATAGGAAGGGGAATAATAGGACCAAGATCCTCCTGATGACTTTTTTACAGAGAAAAGATATAAATTGCAATATATATCTTCCAAGCTCAAGTCTTCAGAGGCAACAGCTAGAAAATATTTACAGATAGACACCTCCTGTTCACTGGTGCAAACACAGGTTAAGAACAAGCATGCGCTCCTGACACACAGACTCTTTTGCTCAGCATGGACATTTGCAGTCCCACAGTCTATTCAGACCACATGTATCTAAAACTCCTCTATGGAGCACAGACAGTTGCAAAATACTTGAGAAAAACAAGGGCCATAACCTGGGCTAGGTTTATAACAACAACTTAAAATACGCATGGTGAGGAACTGCTGGGTCTAATTGCCTTAAAATTCTTGGCCTGGAGTTCAGACTTCAGCTGTTGACCTCTGTTCTTTGTAAAATGTGTTATCACAGATTGAAAAAGACCCCCTCTGTAAAATTATAACTCTAAAGAAGAAAATTAAACCAAAAAGGGAACCCTGTGTACCTTCCTTAGAATCTTGCTTGTTGGCCACTTGTATGCACAGGTCTTTCACTTCAGCACCCTCTGCTGCCAGAGCAACTTCCTTTGACTGGGGAAATGGCTACTAATAAGGGTACTGCAGATGCTTCCTGCAGACTAGACCAGCAAAGTTATTCTCCTGAGAAGACTCCTTTCTAAATTAAGGAGTCTGCATAGGGAATCTGTATATTGCGAGAGCTGATACCTGTGCTGTGCATGTCAAGCTTATTCTCGGAGAGAGTCAGGTCCGGTGACTAGTCAGCGTGAACTGTTTGATGAGCAACATGAATAACTGTGGCTTGAAAGGGTTGACTTCCTCGTTGTTATGGAGTAGAACTTACGTAAATTACAAAGGACAGCAGATCAAACAGCATGAAGAGTATTGTGTATTGGGGTATGGAGGCAAGGGACAGGCTTGAGCAAGCTGCTGGTGTTCTTTGGTGTAGGCAATCCTGTGAGGAAAGCATGGGACAAAGCTGACGTATCTTGTGTGCTCTGGTTGGGTGGAGGGTTATGGCAGGCAGTTGCTGCATCTGGTGTGCTTGCAGTGTCCAAGGTTGCTAGTGCAGTGCTGAAGGTCACGTTATGTTACTGCTGTTCTAGTTAGCCCATTAAGTTTGGCAAAGGTACTAATATAAGGTTAGAAATATGGAATATGCTTGATTTCCATTATGGAATAAGGGTGTCAAAGCTGTCTATGTTACCTCATCTGGAAATACATTGGAAAGACCCTCCCAGTCACCACTCAAACTAAGATCCAAAAATAGATGTACCAGCTCTCTGCATCTGCTCTCTCTGATAGCTCCAGTGTTAACACCTTGAGCAGATCATTGGGGACGTGCAAATCCCCCTCCTCTATCAGCCAGGGAATTTGAGATGAGGTGCTCTGGGGGAAGGGAAGACTAGTGTTCCATGGAAGGCCTGACCAGTGGTAGTGATATGCTTGGGCTAAGAGGCAGTCCACAAACATGCAGCCATGCCAAAAGTTTCAGGGCTGCATTCACTGATGGTGTCTTCAAGGCCCAAAGCCTGAATGTCCTCCTTTTCCTTTCTGTTTTCTTCTGGAAAATAAATGAGGTTTTATCACACTCTACCACCAGCACAACGGCAAACATTAACATGACAAATTCATATTAGGTTGCTTCATTATCAAAGTCTTGGAAAACCTCACGTGCAAAGCAGGAGTGCCTCTGCCTTCATCACAAGTAGGTGGCACAGTCATCCTTAATTTCCTTTCTTTTAACGCAGAACAAGTTGCCAGTTTATCTGTGAACATTTTGGGCTATCCAGGCAGTGATGTCCTAATAAAGATGCCAGATCCAGAAGGCCTTAGTGAGGTTGGATGCTTCATATATGGCATCTGTATAGAGGGGAAGGAGTAAGCCTCCTGACAGGATTGTGTGGAGCCCTAGGTTGCCTGATTTATAGTTTAGTTGTTACAGTGGACCAGGCATAGGACCGTCATGTAGTTAAACATGAGGCACCGTGCACACTGCTTGTGCCACAGTTGATGAAGATTGATGCCATGTGAGATAATCCAAGAATAACAAGATGGCAACCCAAGACAAGTTGCACAGACATGAGAGCTGTATTAGCAGATCCACAGGACATTGCAGGTTTATCCAGCCAACTGCACAGTAAGGAGGTGCCCTGCAGAGCTGAGTTCTTCCAGGTTTCCATCCTTTGCAGCTGTCGGTCAAGATGCCACAGGAGAATCCATGCCCCAAGGACTAATCAATGTCAGAAGGACAGGAAATTGGCCTTAAGGACACACTAGAAGTAGTGGAGGGCAGCCACTATTAAAAAAAAAAAAAAAAAAAAAAAAAAAAAAAAAAAAAAAAAAAAAGTTTTATCTATCTATTTATAAGTAATCATACTGAGCATGACAAAGCCCAATCTTTCCCTCTTATGTCTCTGCAGCTCTTTTTAAAAAAAGACAAATTTGTAGGCAATACTGGCCTTCAGGATGGTCTTCAAGCAAACATACATAATGGTTCATATCAATCAAAAAAACAAGCTGAGAACCCCACAAAAGACACAAGTGAATGGACATTGACTCACCATCAGGATCTTAAAGTCTGTTTGCAAGATTTGATACCATCCTGTCAACTTTTCCATTCTGATCTCTGAAAAGTGACATTTTCCCCTCTGAAAAACCCTACCCTTAATTATACTGCCTTAAGTAAAATCAGCATGAGCAGCTTTCAGTGAGAAAGTGGGAGCTGAAATGGAAGTAGGGGAGCAGGCTGAGAGCTACTGAGACAGAAACACTGAACTGCAGAGGCATGAGGAAATTAAACTGAGGCATTCATGGTAAAGTGTATTGAAATGGCAAATAGGAATCTGGAGGAATTGGTAGGGGACAAGTGGGGGGACAAACAAGCAGAAATCTGAAAGAGAGTGTGGGTGAATATGAAAGTCAAATGGCAAAAACAAAGAGCCATATATAATAGGCAGGAACAATTAAGCTGTGTAATTACAAAATCCTGCCGTGACGGAATGCCTGTGCAATTACTGAATGGACACGTACCCCGAGCGCAGCACTTTCAAGAGGATGGCAACAGTTTCTCTCCATTTTGTTTCTGGTTCACCGCTCCCCCCCTCCCCGTCCCCTCCAACCTCAGTCAGCAGCAGCAGCATATGTGATATCTGTTTTCTGCACGAGCGGCAGCATTGGTGGCCTTGGACAGTCACAACAGCACAATTCCAGTTAATCAAAACCTTCCAGAGAGCAAACACAAGGCTGGAGGGGCAGTTATAATTAGTTTCTAGTCAGCAGCGTGGCATTGGCAGTGGCGGCATCAAATCAGTCTTAAAAGGTTTCCTTTACTAATGTTGTGTGGAACTTCATTTATTTTTTCCATTTATCATTAATTTAGAAAACATAAAGCATTCTTTAGTAATATATTTAAAACAAGTACATGACAAAATGTTACAGGAGAACAGTGGGTGTCACTGTTAAGAGCAATTGACATCTCCATTTGCATCTATTTAGTATATATTTTGGGGACCTCATTACAGGTTGTCAGGTCACCATGTTCTGAGCACATCTTGTTTGCTGAATCAATTTTTACTTCTAATTGTATAGTCTGGGCTGAGTTTAAATGTTTTTTAAATTAGATCTGAAATCTTCAATGAACAGCTAGCTGCACACTTTTAGAGCTGCATTTCTAAACCTCCCATGGGAAAAATCGCTTCCAAACACATGAAGTTAGAGCCAATAAAGGACTAAGGCATCAGATGCAGAATTGAGATACTTAAATGCAGAGTTATGTTCCAAACATTACTGCTCAGCTGTTGTTAACCTTGTAGATAATTCCTCATTTGACCTGCAAGTTTTCTGTGAAGTCCTCCTTTCCTGCAAGCAAACAAATAGTGTTGCGCATACCTAAATCAAGGAACTGAGCAGGCTTTTAAATCTGATATGAATTATGCACATATCCCAAAGGCTCAGGATTCTCACAACATCTAAATGTGACTACTTGTTTTAAAATAGCAGCATTTTGTGTACAAGCACTACGTAGTTAGTGAAGTTGTTGGGAAGCAGAAGAGCTTGATCCCAGTTTACTGCTCACTATTCAATTTCAGTTTCTGGAGCTCAGAAGCTCCTAGGGTTGATCCATACATCCCAGCCTGAATGTGCTGTCTGTCTCCATGTACAGAGAGACGCTGACTGCTGTTGCTGAGATGTAAAAGAAAATGGTGACTTACTCCTGCAATTTCTGCATCTCCTACTTTATTCAGAGTGCTCAGTGCATATTCTAAAATTCCCTGCTAGACTTCAAGGGGGACTGCAGACAAAATGAGTAGTTCCCAAAACCTGATCAGGTTGGCATACAGTTTAGGCACCGAACCACCTGCTCCTGTAAATTCATGCTGTGGTACTTTGAGGCAATTCTCAACTTTATAGCCTAAACACATACTTCTGAGGCAGATTGTATGTCCTCTGGAAAGAAATTTTGAGCCCTTAGGGACTGGAGTCCAAAACACTCATTCTGAAGGTTAGTGAGTTTAGATAAGGATCCATGGAATAACAATGGTTATATGGCTGAGCGGGGTTTGCGCTCTTGCTGCCTGCTCCCTCAGTATCTTCACACACACACATACACACACACCCCCCTCCCCACAAACATGCCCTCCTCCCCCCACCC
>NW_020799092.1:53223691-53246453 GCF_003259725.1 Athene cunicularia
CCCCCACCCCCCAGCCACTGGCCAGGTGGCCATTCATCTGTCTGACAACTTTTGTCCCCCCAGTCCCAGCACACCCTGGTCCATCCATTCTGCATGGGTTGTGTACAGGCAAACAAACCCCCTTGTGCCAACCCTACCCATGCGAGAGCATGTAACAGGCAAAGCAGACATGATGGAGTTAAGACTTTGGTTCACTTTTTGCTCTCTGTCTGCCAGTCACACCTACATACTGAACTGCGTTCTATCGTAAACTCACCAGTAATACAAACTTGTAGTGTCCAGGGGCACATAAATTAGTCAAATCTAATGCAGCCATCTATTACTACACTGCATTTCAGCTCCCATCACTCAGGCTTGAAGCCCCTTAAGACATGATGCAAGATTTTTCTCTCAATACTGAAAAAGGGTCTCTATTTCATCGCATACTTGATCACTTTAAAACATTTTCTAAACTCATTTTTTCAGGCTCTGATCCTTATCTTATCCTGAGCCATTGAAGATGAATCTCACAACAAACTGCCTCATCAGGAGCTAAAAATAAGAAATTTAGTTGCAGGAATTAGAGAAATCAATGGAAAATGTTCTAAAGCTTTTACCAGTCTTCATATGGATATTTCCTCTTGTCTGAACAAATGAAGGCATTAAACTGCAGGGTTTTGGGTCTCTCAGTAAAATGAATCTCAGTAATAGCTTTCACTTAAAAACAGTCATATTTTTAATTTGCTTTTATTTGTATATTCACAGGTAAGCTTACAGGGCTCATTTTCTCCATCAAAGCTCTCCTCAGACCTCCAGGAAGGTTTCTAGACAATTAAATTTTTAAAGCTTAGCAAAAGATAGTTTGGAACTTCCAGATCAAAAGATTATCAGCTGAATATAATGTCTGCTGATAAGCATCTTCAAAAACTGTGAAAATGTGTTCAGTTATGGCCAGGTGAATTCTTCTTCTTGGTCAATAAAAGAATATATATTTACCTTGCAGGGAAACAAATGTTGTAATATACACTGGGTTTATATACTTAGGGCTAACTCTAATGCCAGCTAAGAGTAGCTAGCCTTTCTGTTTCTGCCTTTCTGTCTCCTTCACACCCCTGGGAATGCATCACAGTGAGAGGTCACTTGTAATCCCCAAAACTGTTTCTCCCCCAAGAGAAACAGACCTGTGAGAAGAAACAGCCTGAGAGAGGTAAGGAATTGGGGGAAGCAGACGCCCTCCAAGGGGAGGAATGTGTCAAAACACTCCCACGTAATGAAACTATACTCAGAGTGTGGATAGGGTGCAGTTTGGAGCTGACAAGGCTGCCTGGGTAGCACAGGATGCAGCTGGAGGGGGGAGCCCTGTGGAGACAGGACAGTTCTGCTCTGGTGCATCTTGTGAAGTTTCAAGGGCCATATGTCCAGTGAATGACCTTTGCTTCATTATCCACAAAATGCATTTAAATTTGACATCCCTGAATATGCTAATGAAGATTAACAAGATCATGCTAATTACATCATCCCATGAAGCCCCTTACCCCTCCCCATACATGGGATATGTAGGTGTGTGGCTCGACCTAGGGGAGGGACCCAAGGTGTGTGTAAATTGAGCAAGGGGCGAGGAGTGAAAGGGAGAAAGAAAAAAGAAGACATGAAGAAGTGAAGAAGATGGATGCATCCCTGATTAACTTGAAAGGGACCAACGCTGGAACCCAGACTGGTGACCTCTAGTTTTCTATTTTCTTTCTCTCTTTCCCTCCTTTTCTTTTTCCCCTTTTCCCTCAGTAGCACTAATGCAAGGCATACTATATCACTTTCCATAACTCATTATATACTTAGCCAATTCTCATGTATCCAATACATTAGTGGGACGTTAATAAATGTCTGTGTCTGGACTTTGAGACTTGTCTCTCTGTTGTCCACTCCGATGGGGATTTACAAATCTAAGTCACTTTTCTCCCTCTCTGAGTGTGACAGGCACCCTCAGGGAAGCACCCAGGGGCATCTGGTCCTCAGGGTGGCTACCCAAAGCTACCTGGTTTCCTTAGTCAATAACAAAACTGCAGGGACAGCTATAGTTGGAGCTTCACCATTGCTAAGGCTTGTGTACGTTGGTGTACTCAGGTGAAAGAGTACCCGGTGCTGTCCCAAATCCTGCTCTGAGGAGAGGCATCTGCATTAGCTCTTTTAAAGAGCTATGTGTTTTGGCATTTTGCCACTGCTGGTGATGCATGCAATGTCTTATTCACCAAAACATTTACCCAGAGAGCTAAACAAGGTGTGAGAGCTGCTCTCTGACTCTGCTTCAGCAGGTGACTATTAAATGAAAAATGAAATTAGCAAAGCAGACTGGAGGCAGGTATGTAATCACTATTTCCTGCTCCCCCCAGAAACACATGAATAGAGTCATACTGTGTTCAAAAATACAGCAAATTGATGATTACATCCCCCAGGCTGGGAGAGCTTTATCAGGAGAGCTTTACCCTGGGCTGACAGCCTATTAAGGAAAGCATTTTTGTGTGCTGGGGAAGCTATAGATAACAGAGAGCTGCAGAGTATTTTCCAAAGGAGAGCAACTAACATACCACACATAAAACAACTAACTATTGACACAGAGCAAGACATGCATCAAGAAAGAACAAATGCATCTCTTAATTCTAGTGGGTTCAACATTAATTTGTGTTTAATTTGGGAATCTGGGTCCCAGGCTTGCCAGCCAATAATTAAATTAATACATAATTAAAGTATATTACATATAACATTAATACATGCAAACTAATATTAACATAATTAATTTTACGTAATCATAGAATCATTCAGGTCGGAAAAGACCCTTGGCATCATCGAGTCCAACCATCAGCCCTACTCTACAAATTTCTCCCCTACACCATATCCCCCAACATCTCATTTAAATGACCCTTAAACACATCCAGGGATGGTGACTCCGCCACCTCCCTGGGCAGCCTATTCCACTGTCTGACCACTCTTTCTGTGAAAATTTTTTTCCCTAATGTCCAGTCTAAACCTCCCCTGTTGCAGTTTAAAGCCATTCCCTCTTGTTCTGTCACTAATTCCCTGTGAGAAGAGACCAGCACCAACCTCTCTACAATGTCCTTTCAGGTAGCTGTAGAGGGATGAGGTCTCCCCTCAGCCTTCTCCTCCTCAAACTAAACAGTCCCAGCTCCTTCAATCGCTCCTCACAGGATTTGTTCTCCAGGCCCTTCACCAGCTTCGTTGCCCTCCCCTCTGCACTCGCTCCAGCACCTCGATATCTCTCTCATATTGAGGTGCCCAAAACTGGACACAATACTCCAGGTGTGGCCTCACCAGTGCAGAGTACAGGGGGACTGTCACCTCCCTACTCCTGCTGGTCACACTATTTCTAATCCAAGCCAGGATGCCGTTGGCTTTCTTGGCCACCTGGGCACACTGCTGGCTCATGTTCAGCTGCTTGTCAGTGAGAACCCCCAGAGCCTTCTCTTCCAGACAGCTCTCCAGCCACACCTCCCCAGGCCTGTAGCCATGCAGGGGGCTGTTGTGGCCCAAGGGCAGGACCTGGCACTTGGCCTTGTTGAAGCTCATCCCGTTGACGTTGGCCCACAGATCCAATCTATCCAAGTCTCTCTGCAGAGCCTCCCTATCCTCATGCAGATCAACACTCCCGCTTGTCTTGGTGTCATCTGCAAATTTACTGATAATACACTCTATGTCCTTATCAAGATCATCAATAAAGATGTTAAACAGAAATGGTCCCAACAGCGAGCCCTGAGGAACACCACTTGTGACCGGCCGCCAGCTGGATTTATCTCCATTGGCCACCACTCTCTGGGACCATCCATCCATCCAGGGCTTGATCCAGCAGACCGTTCACTCATCCAGGTCATGGTCGGCCAGTTTTTCTATGAGAATTCTATGGAGAACAGTGTAGAATGCTTCTCAAAAATCCAGGTAGACAATATCCACAGCTTTTCCCTTGTCCAATAGTCGGGTCATTTTGTCATAGAAGGAGCTCAGGTTTGTCAGGCAGGACCTGCCTTTCATAAACCCATGCTGACTGGGCCTCATCCCCTGGTTGTCCATTATATGACTTTTAATGGCACTTGAGATAACCTGCTCCATGACCTTCCCTGGCACCGAGGTCAGACTGACAGGTCTATAGTTTTCTGGATGCTCCTTTCTGCCTCTCTTGTAGATGGGTGTCACATTTGCCACCCTCCAGTCCAATGGGACCTCCCCAGTTAGCCATGACGTCAGGTAAATCAAGGACAGCAGCTTGGCGAGCACATCTGCCAACTCTTTTCAGCACCCTTGGGTGTAACCCATCTGGTCCCACAGACTTGTGTGCATCCAAGTGGTGTAGCAGGTCTCTGACCACCTCCTCTTCAACTGTGCTGACCTCAAACTGCTTCCCCTCCCCATGTCCCAGCTCATGAGGCTGGGTGTCCAGGAAACAGCCAGTTCCACTGCTAAAGACTGAGGCAAAGTAGGCATTGAGCACCTCAGCCTTTTCCTCATCCTTAGTTACCATGTTTCCCTCTGCATCCAGTAAAGGAGGGAGATTTTCCCTAATCCTACTTTTGCTGTTAACAAATTTATAGAAACATTTTTTATTGTCCTTAACAGCTGTAGCCAAGCTGAGCTCTACCTGCGCTTTGGCTCTCCTAATGTTCTCCCTGCATAACTTCACTACATCTTTATAGTCTCCGTGAGAGATCTGCCCCCTCTTCCAAAATTCATAGATTCTCCTTTTGTTCCTGAGATCCGGCCAAAGGTCCCTGTTTATCCAGGCCGGTCTCCTTCCCCGCCTGCTTGTGATTCGGCACATGGGAACAGCCTGCTCCTGTGCCTTTTAGACTTCTCTCTTGAAGTATGTCCCGCCTTCCTGGACTCCCATATCCTTCAGGGCAGCCTCCCAAGGGATTTTGTTAATAAGTCTTTTGAGCAGGTCAAAGTTAGCCCTGCGAAGTCTAAGGTGTCAGTTTTACTAACCCCTCTCTTTGTTTCTCCAAGGATCAAAAATTCAATTATCTCATGATCACTGCACCCTAGACTGCCTCCAACCTTTACTTCACCCACAAGCTCTTCCCTGTTCACAAGAAGCATGTCCAGGAGGGCACCTTCCCTGGTCGGCTCACTCACCAGCTGTGTGTGGAAGTTCTCCTCCACACATTCCAGGAACTTCCTGGACTGTTCCCTCTCTGCTGTGTTGTATTGCCAGCAGATACCCAGGAGGTTAACATCCCCCACAAGAACAACTGCAAGTGACTGTGAGATTTCTCACAACTGATTTATAGAAAGCTTCATCCACCTCACTGCTTTGGTCGGGAGGTCTGTAGCAGACTCCCACAGCAAGATCTGCTTTATTGGCCCTTAACCTAATCCAAACACTCTCAACCTCATTATCACTGTACTTGATTTCTGAGCTGTCATAGCATTCTCTTACATACAGGGCCACTCCACCACATATAAAATAATATTACATCATATTAAATATTAAATAATGTTTAACATAAAATTTGGGAAGGGACTACCAGCATACTGCAGGTCTGTGTCAAGCTGTGGTGTGGTCTCTACAGCCACAACCACATTGTGGTAGTCTCCACAATGGTCAAAGATTTGCCTGGAAACTACCTATGGCTCAGCCACATACCAGCTGAGTGCTTTAACCATGGGACTATGTGGTGAAAGAGGAGGTGCTGCCTCTTCTGGTCATATTTTGTTATTGTCTCCCTTTCTAGGCAGAGGCCATGGGAACTATCAGGTTGAGCACTGCAGACTTCCATGTGAGCTAAATGCTTAGCTACTGGGCACACTTATGGTATAAGCATGTCATGGTCATGGCAGTTTGCAAACCTAGATAATGCAAAATGAGAAGATATGTGTTCATACAGACTTTTAAATATCAGCAAAGAAGAGTGTGTAAGGTCAGGTCTTGTCCTTTTGGATCTCATATTTGAAGACTTTGTATGACTGTATACACTAGGTGTCGGTTGGATACATATATCCCTTTGAATGTATTGCATTCAATGTATTGTATGTATTCAGTTAAATTTAATAGGTTCTGTTCCATTCCAAATTACATTGCTGTAAATCCAAAATAACTCCACTGAATCTACTTGTTAAACCTTTTTTTTTTTTTTTATCAGATCTGGATGACTGACTTCAGTTTTGTAACTAAGCCATAGCACAAAATATTTATCCTAAAAAGAATGAGGTAGTTTGCATTAAAAATTCATAATTTTACTTTTTTTTCCAAGGTGCCTGAGACCTAGAAAGAACGGGAAAAAACCCACCTCTGAAACACTGAATGTGAACTTTCAAGCTTTTAACATACAGTAAAATATTTATTCTTAAAAAAAGAATAGTGCATCAGTTTTGACTTAGTTAAACTAATTTGCAAACAGTGAGTAAAGTCAAAATCATGGAAAAACATCAAATATATCTCTGTGAACACTAGTCCACTTTTGTCAAAGTATCATGAAAATTTTGTGCAATTGGCATAACAATGGCAAAAGTTATTTATACATCTTGGTTGAGAAGTGAGACAAGAACATTCACTTGTTTTGTGTCAGTTAAAAAACACACTTTCATATGATGCGCAGAGATTATAGCATAAACTGAGATCAGATATCAGATTAAAATTTCTGTATTTTCTGGGGAGCATTGTAAATCATATGCACTGACCCCCACTATAGCTTTGATTAGGGGACTTATCAGGACATAAACTATCAGCTCTGCCAGGGCAAATTCTGTGTGTGTGTGAGAACAAAATATAAATGAAAGGTAATAATTAAAAAATTTTTTTTCTCTTTGTGTAGGGATCAGAGTATATAAATTTGAAGTTCGGGGGGAGGAGTGTTTGGGGTGGGCTATTTCATCCCTTTTTATGTAGTTTGGTGTGAAATCAGCATGGGAAGATGAACCGTTTTCTGAATTCAGGACTGGAGAGGTAAGGGGAAAACTATTTTCATTATTTATTTGGCTCTTGCAAATTGGGAATAAGTACTCTGAAATCTGTGGAACAGCATCCAGATGACACTGTGATCCAAACTTTTGTTTTCAAAAAGTTACTCTGATAATAATTTATTAGTATAAAACATGTTTTTCCAATAATATTGTGTGTAATACTTCACTAGTAATTATTGAATCTGGAGGATTTAGTACACTAACTGTGCTTTTAGACTTATCCATTTACTTCAGGTTTTAAATTTGACAGGTTTTGTCCAAAGACAAAAATATTTGCAGATTGTAACATGCCACATTGCTATCATTTATTTCTGGCAGCTTAGAAGGAATATGAATTCCTTTGGTTTGCATTTTTATTAATTGCATGCTGTATATCAGAAAGAATTTTTGAAGTTCTAATGTGTTGCATCACTTGATTTCAAAACACAATAGAGAAATAAAACACAACTGCATAGTAATTGCAATTTTACACTTTGATTCACCACCAGATCTGAGCATTTCAAGATCAGTCTATTGAAGATGATTGCCTCTGAACTATCTGATTGTAAATGGTTTAAAGACCTTCCACTTTCACGCTGAGTATGTACCAGTTCATATGTACATTTTTCATACTGCAGTTAGATACAATGATCATAGAGGAAGGAACATAAAGAAAATTACATACATTGCAATCTACCTAAAGGAGAAACATTTTAGTGAGCCACTCTTGAAGTTTAAATACTTTTGTTCCAATTGTATGAAGAATTCCAATTAGGCAAAGAAATGTGGGGCTATTCCCAATTGCATAATACATAAGCCTACAAAAAACCTCTTAATAAACCACTAAATTTAAAACAGTCTTTGGTCTAAAGAGACAAACCAATACAAAAAGTGAGAATACAAGCACTGGAAAACTGTTTCTGTTTAAATAATTTTATAAGGTCATTAATAATAAACTATTATTTGCCACATCTCTTTAACACCTTCATTATCCACCGCTAGTTTCTGCTATTTATTCCAAACATATTTAGAAAAAAAATCAGAAACTAGAGCCCTTTCACAACCTCTTTGTGCAAAAACATATCCCTTTTGAAGAACTCAGCATCTTTTTGACCTGAATATTACCTGCAGCATTTTTCTTTGGCTGTTGAGAACTCATACAGCTGTGTGTGCAATTTAGTAACCTCATCACCCAGGACCAGCCTTTCCTGTAGTCAGTGTTTCAGTTGTTCTGATCTGTTGTTTTTTCACCTATTTTCTGGCTCTACTATGCCAAGATTGCCCCCTGGAAAGCATGTTTAAGGATGGGAGCTTGCCCTTTTGCTTGCATTGAGCTATTCTGACTATGCTGTGCAGAAGCATCATTTAATAGGCACTTACTCAATGCAGGCAAAGCAGGCAAGGCAAATCATTCATTCTTCCCTTGACTCTTGTATGACCTTGTCAATGTGTTGCTCTGCAGGCAGGACTCACAGAGTAAGACACCTACAGAAGACCTGAGGAGGAGTCACAGCAGTTCATCTGCTCCAGATAAAAATAAAACCAACTGTAGCAATACCCTTTGCAAAGTGCTGCTGACTCCACCACAGCCAGACTAAGAATTCAGCAGTGAGATTATTAATTTACTTTTAGTGCTGCTAAATATGTTGTACAAGGACAGAGTGGCACAATGCTTTCTTGCCTGTGAGATCCTGCCTCACTACAAGCACTCGCACACATTTCAGAGCACTAGTTTTAAACTAGCCCCTCAAAATAAAGATGGGGAGCCCGGCAAAGTTAGCCTGCTGGGAGAGCATGGTGTCCCTTCAGGAGTGCAGCATGGATAAGTATATATAAGGTTAATTTATTGTTTGAAATTTGTTAAATATTATGTCAACAATAAATTCATAATATCGTTTGAAAGAAGTCTCTTTTTTAGTTTGGGAAGTAAACTCCTGTCTGTTGCCTTTTTCTTTAGAGACCAAGGTAGAAATCAGGGATAAACCTGTGATTTTCAGAGCAAATTCAGGTTAATCTAGCTGCAGTCTTTATTCATTTATGTATAATCAGTGTTTCTAGAAAAAAAAGTTCCAGCCCTGTGTTCCACAACACACAAATTATCAGAGAAAGACCAAAACAGCAAACTAGCCAGATGTTATGTCTGCCCAGCAAGCCTTCACAAAACAGCTTTCCATTCTGCCAACAGCAGCCACGGCTTTGGTTCCTTTTGTCACCCAACCAAAGCAACTCATCTCAGCAATTGCTGTTTGCTAATTAGTTTGAGTTATACGATCATAGCTGAGATTTTGGCAGCCTGTTCTGGAACAGATTTAGTAATGATGATCAATTATGTCCAGGTGCAATTTCTGACAGATTATTTTTTTTTATTGTTACCTGACAATATATGGGAAGTCTTCAATTAGATAAATGCAGTTAACGAGCTGACCCTGCCATCTGCTGTCATTTGTGCTGCTGCTTCTGCAGTTTAGTGCCTGCTTAGAGTCTCTCAGGTCACTCCCTTTCCTTCAGCTCAGTGTGGAATACAAATCTCTCTAATGAGCCAATGCAGTATTGAAGACCTGTCATTCAAGCTGTGCCTGGTTTCAACTAGCAAAACTGCTGAAAGCTTCACTGGCAGATGAGCTGGTGGTATCTTCAATAAAAATAGCACTGAACCAGAAAAGGCTTACTAAGGGAATTTGCAAAATCCGCTAAGTTTCCCAGTTCTCAAGCTAAGTAAGTGTAGGTCGGTGAGAATGATAAATAGCAATTTTGTTTTACAGTTTGGCATTTTAACTGTTTCTGTGTTCTTTTACAGTACTGCAGCTCATTGCAGCTAAGACAACTGTAGAAGATTGTGACAGATAGTCACACGCCACAAGTACATCACCACTGCAGCAGTAAGGACATCAAATAAGAGAGGGCAGTGTGCTGTGGTGCATATCCGTGTCCATACCTCACCACATTCGAGGCATGTACAGAAGCACGCTTTCCACAGCAAGATGGAGGTCACCCGTTTCTTCTCCTTGCACGTGAGTGTGAGGGGCCACCAGCAAGCAGCCAGGCTGTGGAGCTCCTCCTAGCACCCCTCCAGCTCTGCCGGAGCTGGACAGGAGTCCCAGGTCTATTGAACCGGCTCTGGAAGTCTTGCTTTCCCTAGGTGTTATCCCTTCTCCTTGATAACTTCTCTCCCCTCACCCATGTCAGCTACATAGCCTCCAGTAAGATCAGCGGCTATGGCCAGCACGGGTTCTCCACAGGATTTGCTCTGAAATAGGAAACTTGCCAAAGTGGTAGTTTTTCTGTCTAATCCATTTTGTGATTACAACACACTTCATGGAGAAATCAGTATAAGAGGGACATAGACATACTGGAGAAAGTTCAGTGAAGGTCCATGATGAGGATGAAGGGACTGGAGCATCTCTCCTATGAGGAAAGTCTGAGAGAGTTGGGACTGTTTGGCCTAGAGAAGAAAGGCTCAGGGGAGATCTCATCAGTGTGTATAAATACCTGAAGAGAGGGTGCAAAGAGGACAGAGCCAGGCTCTTTTCAGTGATGCCCAGTGACAGGACCAGAGTCAGTGGGCACAACCTGAAACTCAGGAGGTTCCCTCTGATCAAAAAGTACTTTTTAAGGGTGACTGAGCACTGGCACAGGTTGCCCACAGAGGTTGTGGAGTCTCCATCCTTAGAGATACTCAAAAGCCATCTGGACATGGTCCTGGGCAACCAGCTCTAGGTGGCTCTGCTTGAGCAGGGGGTCAGACCAGATGATCTCCAGAGGTTCCTGCCAGCCTCAACCATTCTATGATTCTGTGAAATGATTCTTTGTGCCTTCAGACAGGCAGATTATGGGGAGAGAGGAGCAGGAAGTAAATACATCTCCTGAAGAACTATGTGTGAACATCTGTTTTCCAGTGGCTATCCTTTCCCATTCAGATACTTTTGGGCTCTTACAGTGAATGCTGGACATGCTTGCAGGACTGGCTTCATTCATAAACACAATCTGCTCCTGGAGCACTGTTGGCTCTTATCTAGGATTTTGAAGCTATTTTAAATCTCCATTCAAACAAATAGTAAATGCACAATTTAGAACTGATATTCACCCTTTGAAGGTTGGGGATCAAGGGCTAGTTAGAGAACTCTGAACATGACTGCCTCTGAGCTAAGAGATCACACAGAACTGACCACAGTCTTTTCTGTCTTCTTTCTTCTGTCCTACCCTTTCTCTGCACAAGATTGAGAAATAGAAACCCAACACAAAACCCATCTTCTCTAGGTACAAGAAGAATAACATCATTCAAACCTATATGGACACCAGAGAAAACCACTCCCTAGCAGAGGGGAAGAACCCAGTAAAGTATCTGGTAAAAATCTAGCACTTCTTAAAAAGTAGAAAATATTCCACAAATCAAAACAGATCTTTATGATCCCGCCCCAAAATTTCTCTCCTTTTCTCCCTGCTTGCTCCCCTGTAGACCCTGTCTGCATGTTCAAAGTAGCAGGTTATGACTTGTTTTGATTTTGCTTGCTTATCATCATGCAGTTCAGGTTTTACAGCTATAAAAATTCCACTGAATTATAGCTTTAGGGGTATCGACAAGATGTGCTTCAGTTCTGAGACAGAACATGGAGCGGGGACTGCAGATGCAGAAAACTCTCCTTGGCAACATAAAAAGTCTCTGTCCACTGTGCACAATCTTCTTTTCCTGGACTTAATGGCCTGAGTGCATCATAGTAATATTTGTTGCTTCATCTCCTAATGCACTCCTAGCTAAAAAAAAATAACTGATTTTATTGATGCATTTTGTTCACTGTAAAGTGTATTATCAGAGTTAAGACTTCTATCTTCTTCCAATGGGACTACGTTCATTAGGTACCAGCTGCTTTCACCCAACTCCTTTTGGACACATGCAAGTTTCTAAAAATGTTGGTATCAACATTTACATTCATTTTACTGGGTCTTGTATCACATCCTTGGATTTACCACAGCACTGTATATACAAAGGTCAACTGAATGTCTCAAAATCAAGCACAGTTGTCAGGCTGCAGCATCGCTGCTCCAGACAGCACACCTGCGGCAAACCCTACTCATGCAACAGATGGCAAAAATGAGATTGGCACTGCAGTTCAGAGGCTTTGCTTTGACTCTACCAGAGCATATTCACAGTGTAAGGCACAAGATATATTCCTTGATTAGCAGCCAGCCCAAAGACCCTGAGCAGTGGTCTCTCAAGTCATTTTAGGCTTAAAGTGTAGATTCAGCATTTCTTTGCTCCATGTACAGGAATGGATTGTCTCCCCTTATCCCATGCTCAGCAACCCTCTTAAAAAAAAAAAAAAGTTACCTACCTGTGAAAAAAAGATCAGGAAACAAGGCAAAGGATTTCCATTTACAGTGTGCTGGGACAGAGTTTCACCCTTTAGCAAAGCTTAGTCCCTGCAGGACATTACCTACACTCCACCTCCTGGTTTTTGTAAATTAGTTTAGTCCCTGTCCTTGAGCTATTGCTATGTCTGCAGACACAAACTCCTACAGGTGCTCTACAGCCAAACTTCCCCCCTCCAGCTTTTGTTCATAGGCCCTTGTGATCCTGCCCCCAGGAGCAGCTGTGGGCCTGTGCTACAGCCCCTCCAAGCTGTGCTTCTGAAATATTCCCCATGGAAAAGGTTGAAACAGCTCCTCACTGATGGCCTTTCCTTTGAAAAGCAAGAGCAAACACTTCAAGGGAAGCTAGTGAGGTCAAGGAAAAACAGCAGTGATAGTCTGTCACTAATAAGCAAGAATGTAATGCAGAGAATCCCTCTACAAAATAATTTCTCAGGAAAAAGAACAAATTGTAATAGTTGATCTAGAACCAATAGCAAATCAATGATGTAAAACATTTAAATATATAACCAAAATTTCAGCAGCTTATGAGCTATCAGAGCAGCTATTTCTTAAGAAATTTGGACATGGATTTGCTACTGAAAATACCAAGATGTTAATTGCAAAACACACTATCAATTATTCACCATGGGGTAGGAAAAAACCCATTTATCAAAAACAGAGAAATTTTCAGTATTTTGCAGGTCTTTGCAATTTGGAAACTCTTTGTCCTTGCAACTCATGGCAGTCAGTCTTCTCTGTCCTCTGGCATCTTTCCTCCGGTAAGCCATAGCAAAGAGAAAAACCCCACCCCCCCCAAAGCCTTTGTAAAATAAAAAATTCCTGTATTTTGTCATGACTTCCAGCTTCCCTTCTGCCCTCTTTGGCTCAACCAGCAGTTAAAATCATGCTACAATAGCTTAAAGAAATATTGCTTCAATTTCAGCTAACATTTCAATTTCTTCTACTATTTTCCCTAGCTGTGTGAAAACACAATTGTATTAATTATCTAGCCAAGAGTTTTGCTTAAGTTTTATTTGCCCCCCTTTTCTTTTTTAAACAGTTCACCTTCTTTTCCCTTCTTCTAACACAGTCTTCCTGAAATAAATACAATCCCACCATCGGTCAATTAGAGAGGAGCTATGAACTGTATCCGTCACACAAGTTGTAAACTGGGTAAGTTTGCCCAGCTGTGCCTGGGAGGCTCATGGCATAGGCTCTGTCTCCAGTGAAGTCTGCAAAGCCATCATCCTGTCATTACAAGCACACAGAGTTCCTTACTAGGCAATCCAATTTTAAAAAATATTTGATGTTGTCTCTTTAGCAGCCTTATTTTACCACCTAGGGAGTCACTCCATCCTGATGCTTAGTCCACACACGAGGTATGCGGCTCTAAACCTTTCATATTCCTAAGGCTTGCGTATTTTAGCCATTTAATCACAAGATTTCTTTTTGTTAATGTTATCCAAAGTAACTAATGATCCTAGTTTCTTATATGAAATATATGTCAAAGCTAAATTAAAATGACAAGGGCAAGATAAAGACAAATTAAATCAATATGGAAAAGTCTTTCTCCTACAGAATCTGGTTCAAGGTCAGAATCTCAAGGGCTCCAGTGGTGAATATCCTTTCACAGTCCCAGCAGATGGGGCTTAGCCCTTCGGCGAGCATATGTCAAAGCTCTACCTGGGTCATCAGAGTGCTGTGGGAAAACCTGGCTACCAACAGGGCTCTGGAGCAAAGAGCTGTGTCTGTCAGCACCTGGGGTTACTGATACAGTGCTGCTACACACATTTTGCTGAACACAGTTACACTCAAAACAAGATGCTTTTCATAATTTATACCTCAGGCATAGACTCCTGCCTATTGGTGCCTTTTTGCTCAGTCAGCATGCTTTTTGTGGATGCTGTTGGACAATCTCTGAACAAGAAGAATTGTCAGGCAGGAGGGCAAAAGGCCATTTTCATACAGAAAAAAAATATTTACATGTAGCTAGACTGTGTTCCATGTGAACAGGTCCATATCTGCACTACCCTGAAACCTTTACTATCATGGGGTATCTTCAGCTTTGTGATTCTTTCAGGACACAAGCTATTGGCTATGATTTGACTTGAGACATCATGATAACTGAGTTCACCCACACTTACAGAGGTATTAGCCTATCATGAGAACCAGTCTGAATTGTATCATTTCAAAGCCAGCCAACTGAGTTTGCAGTTGCTTCTGTAGCATCCCAGTGCTACCAGCATCTCAAATGCAGTGTCTGAATACAAGATCATCTCACCTATTATGCATATGTTGGCTAACATTCAAGCTGTTGAGTAGTAACAGTTCTCAGAGGTCCTCCTATATGAGTTTCTGAATTACTTACTGTCATCCAGAAAGTGATAAAACTACATTTATGAGTAATACATAAAATTCAAACGAGACCTTTATTTACATTAGGTTTTCAAGCGCTGGGTATTGCAACATACATAACAAAATTTCATACTACATTTTTTATAGGAAATCAGGTTGAAAAGCTGATCTACAGAATCAATTTGTCAAAAATGGCTAAGCAGAAAATGTGTCAGCTTGGTTTTAGAGTACTCCGTCAATTTTATACCATCTGCTATTGTTCAGAGTATTCCTGATGTCATGGTTATAAAAACAGAGTGCTCGTGCAGGTTAATTTACAGTGAACTCTCCTAGTAAATTTTACATTCTTCACTTGTTCAGAAGAGCAGGTCAATACTCTCCACATTGCCTCACAAAGCAATTATGGATCCAAATAGGGAGAAAACTAGATCCATCAGGAGATTTTTAACAGAAAAAAACCCTGATTTAGCAAGACAAGGAGTGAGAACTTTAATTCTGTGACAAACTGAATTATAATCTCTCATTCTGTAGAAAACAAGTTGTACTGTAAAGACTAATCAAGTTCTTTTATCCCATATTAACATTATGCATCAACCAATGTAAATGTCTAGGTAAACAGAAACTTTGTGAAATGTTTTGCTACAAAGCTGACTTCAGTAATGCACACAAATTATAAAGTCATCAAATCTGCTCACTGATAGAAATTAAAAAAAAAAATGGCTTCAGGAGCAAAAAACACATGATCCATACTGTGCTTAAGCACTAGTCAACAAAATCTATTAAACTACAAAGGGATGAAAAAAAAAATCAAAGCAGCTTTGTTATCTTACTTGTGACACCTTACTTAAATCTCAGGCATTACTTCTTTATATCAGCATAAATATGTAGCCTTCTACACCTTTTATAATGTGGTTACAGACACAAAAAATGTTATAGTAGAAAGCAAGAGCTAGTTCAAGGAATTTCAGACTTTGAAATCAGCAAGATACAAAGCTAAAATTCTTATGTTCCTTTTCAAGTTATGAATACTTTCACTAAAACATAAATATTTTAACATATATTAATTTTTTCTGACATTCAAAATTGTAAAGTCAATATGGCAGAATTATTGTTAAAAGCACATATTTACAAATATTCATTTTTCCATACATAAAGTATTTGGCATAATTATAACAATCTTACTGCATACACAACTGTTTGCTTCTTTTTCACATAATGGTACACTCCTTATTAAAATTTACCAATTATGTACAAAAATACTTGAACATTTATTATAGAAAACCTCTATAACTACCATCAACAGCTTGAAACTGCTGAAGGTTTAATTGAGAGAATATAAAAAGTGGTCACTTTCTTCCAGTTAAACTATCAACAAATCAAACACAGGTAAAATCAACATGAGTTTCCCAACAAAAGAGGGAGAATATTTTTAACAGCATGATTTAAAATGCAGTTCACACATCTGTTCCCAAGCACATGTTAAACAGTCAGTAAAAGAATGAGGATACAAAAAATACATACAGAAGGTGCTTTTTTTCCCCCCCTCTCCACATTCCTACGGCTTGGCATTAGCTTTCCAGAGCTCTTCAGATGCCAGTCACTAAAATACATCCTAAAGGTCAAACACCATTCTCCTACAATGAAGATGATGGTGATGAACCCAAGCTAAAAATCAAATCCAATACCTGACTCCATTGATACGTACATATCCAAAGAGCTGTTCAGAATTTTTGCTAGGTTTTTACACAATTATTAATGACCTTTGCAGTTAGCTTTTTGATCGATAACCAGTAATTTGTATTTTTTAAAGTTTGTTCGTTTAGTGTATTGCCTTGGTACTAGTCAATACTGATTCTTGTACGCAAGGTAATGAACAATTCATTTGTACCTATTTCATACACAGATTGTATATTAGAGCGAACTTTTAAAAACAGCAGAGAGCCTCCACTAGCAAACTGCTAGCTTTTTAAAAACTAAACAAAAGCCCCACATTAACTGGAAGAATAAAAGTAATTGCACCTCAAAAACAAAAGGATGCGCCAGGTACAGTAATACACTAATGGCACAAAACATTATCAAGATTCACCAGAACGGTACTGTACGCTGAATGAATTGCAGGTATTTTTCCATCTTAAAAATAACATAAACCAAGTGTGTGTTTCAGAAATTCCAAACCACATTCTTACAGTTCTCTGCAGTGTACTGATACTTGCATTGTATCTCCATTTTGCCACAGACATTTAAAATGAGCAACCTGTTCATTGGATAAGAGAAACAACCTTCAGCCTACTTGCAGAAACATCCTAGTCTACAGACTACTTCGTTAGAAAGCGTGCATTTATCTCTAGTAGTAAAGATCCAGTCAGTATATTCTGCATTTTGTAAGAAGCATTCGGCTAACTCACATGAGAGTTGTAGGGTTTTAGATTTAATTTTTTAAATAAAAATAAAGTACAAATAAAAGCATTTATCAGTATTCACCACCATGAAATTAAAAAAAAAAAATCCTCTCATTCATGCTTCCTATAATAGCTGGCAACCTAAATTAGTAATTTCATTTCAAATGTGCAACATAATATTAATAAGCATTTCAAAATTACTCAAAAGGAAAGGTGGGCGAAATATTAAAGTGCCTAACTAAAAGCATTTTACCATTTTTAAAAAATATTATTTCTTAAACGGTAAAGGATTGGTTGCAATTAAATATAAAAGTGACTTCTCATAGCTGAGAGACTTTGCGGGGCAGAGGCCTGGGCCGGGGAACCTGCTCAGTCCTCCTGTTGCTGTTTTCCAGATTGTTTGGCCGGACCAGCTGTGGCTTGGGCGGCAGCGCCGGCGGGTCTGCGGTGGGTGGGATGGAGAGGCTGTGAGGTAGAGGAACAGGGCGTTTCAACGTCCGCTCGTACACGCTGTAAGGCGGCGGAGTTTTACTTTCTTTTCTCACAGGCTCCTCAGAAACACTGTAGCTTGGGACAGTCACTGTTGGCTCGCTGCCTTGGCTTTCAAAGCCTGACGTCTCTGATGTGCTACATCGGCTGAGCGAAGAGATGCCGCTGCTGTAACTCCCCGACAGCACCGGGGAGTTGGATATCAGCCCCGAGGAATGATACTCCACTGGAGACGGTGTGAATGACTGCACAGACCCCTGCTCGAAAGAAAGGGCAGAAGAAGAATTTCCCTGGAGTAAATGAGGGAGAGCATCTCTGTGCTCAGACCGAAAACTTAAACAAGATACAGTGCACAGATTCTGAGGCTTGATAAATGTAAACAGTTGCGTCCCTGCTTAATTAAGATCCAGTACGTAACCAATAAAAAGTTCATTTTAAGAGTGCCTAGCTACACCCTAAACAGTGCTCATGCCAGTAATTCATGTAAGTGGAAGTAAAACTGTATTTAAACGTTACCTTACTATCACAATACCCTGGAAAAATCTGGAAGCCTTTAAAATGAACCCTCGTTTTTTTCCTGGCTCCAAGTGAAAGGCAGAGCACCATGCAGGCATACCTGGTGGTGTCCTGCCCCCTAACGCCAAAGCACAGGACGCGCACCCCAGTCACTACAGTCTCTCATGTTCCAAACTCATTTTCCAAAGCTTTCCTCACAGTTTTAGTGCACTGTCATGCAACGAAAAGTGCGTTTACATCGTGGCATCATTTCCGAGTGTGTCATAATACCAACGTTGGAGGTGAAGCGTGGAGCAGACGCCAGGCTAATGACCACTGCTGGACACCAGCCCCAGTTGGCTCGTGGCTCCTGCTGCTATTCCAGGGGAGCAGCAGACAGGCAGGAGGTGAGGCGTCACTGCTGCTGCAGGAGGCATTTTGAACCGCAGTTGCTCCACACATCCTCTCCCCCATCTCCCAGGCGTTCCCTGGACACACCATGCAGCTGATCACACGAAACACAAAACACCACTGCAGGCCCCAAGGGACAAGGGTCCAACGGAGGGCAAAGGTTGCAAATGGCTGCACCAGCGGCTGCCCAGGTTTGCAGGGGAAGGTGAAGGACAGGGAGCTCATGGCCGTATGGCAACAACAGTGCTGACAAAGAATAAAAGGCAGAACAGTAAAGCCCTACCTAAAAACATTTAGCAGTCCTATTCTAGTGAAGCAATTTCAGCTGAAAACTGTAAAAAGTTAGACCATACTTTGCAAGTTGAGAAGTTTTTGCAACGTATCTAATTTTTGACTGGAGCCATCTGAGACAATCTAAGCTTTACGGCCTCAAGCACAGGCTAAAATCAGATGGAGAAATCACAAAGACAAATTTCTCACTGCAATTCTTGTGGCTGGCGCTCAACTGCTCAGCTTGAGGTGAGAGTGTGAGCCATGCAACAAAGGGTGAGGAGAGGAAAAGGAGAAGGGGAGGGGTGCATAGAGCTGGCTGCACTGACTTTATGCTGTTGAGATTAATTTTAGTTATCCATCTAGGACTGGATCCATCAGTGCACTGAAAGCAATGGAAACAATCTTCATTTACATCAGTGGGGTTTTGTACTAAGATGGCCTTCTCTGGCAGCACATAACAGTTGGAACAAAGCTAAAAAGTGAGCCCTGTATATGGCTAGGGAAGAGCAGAGCAAGTTTTATTTAAAGCTCAGTACATGTTGAAGACATTTCAGACATTGTGAGGAGCCTGTTTCACTACTCGTTTCAGGTTCCATTCTTCTGCATGTGAGGAGGCTGCAGCTGCATTCCTACCCCCACAAATGCCCAGGGTCAAGGTTTTCAAAGAAATGATGTAATTGGCTCAAGTTCCAAGAATGCCTGACACTTGGATTAAGTGATCATAGTTAAGATTTAGGACATTTGCTTTTGTCATTCAAAACAAGAGCAAGTACGTGTAAACCCTGCCTGCTTCACTTTAGGAACTGAGCAGGTAAGCACTTGGATCCTGACAGCAGTGCAGACTGCTTGTACCAGTAGTGAGTTACAGTCTGGACATCAAAACAGTCTGGAAATTCATGGATGCTCTAAGTATTCTGTGCCAGCATTCCTCTCCCAGTCAGTAATCCATACTTTGGCTGTAAAATGCTTAAATTCTATCCAGGCCTTTAGAAAAAAGTGTTTAGAACAAGCTTCAAACATCCCTAAGAATCATCAATACCAGGTCCATTCAGGAAAAAAGGAAGAGTTGCTCACCTTTTACACAAGATCCTAATGCTCTGAAGAGCTTCCTAGTAAGCAGTTAGGGCAAAACCTGGGATCTGTGCTCCCTGCAGCAGAAGGTATACTATGGTAATAGGACTACTGGGCACTCTGATGGCGAACACAATCACTCTGTGTTGAAACTGGATCACTGTGCAGCCACAGGTGGAAATGTTATAGGCTCAAGGGACGAAAAATGGGAGAATGACTGTGGACTTGTAATTAGGGATTTCAAGGAGGAAGGCATTTTGAGGTGCCATTGCCCTCCTCCTCAGGAGATGTGCTCCTCTGCAGCATTAGTTAGGCATTGGGTAGCTAAGGGATCACATCAGCAGGGCTGCCTCCCTCTGCCCTTGCACCTGAGTGCCTGAAGCACCAGCCATGCTTCTTTCTATTTCCTCCCCTTCCATGTTGTTGACCCTCATATTTCTATCTGCAGAATTATCTCTGCTTCAGTGGGGTGATAGAGGCCATCCCTGAGAATAATGTTGTGTAGTCTGCCAGTACTAGGGTTTGCCCAGAATATGCAGGCTGTGTGTTCATGTCCTCTGGTGCTGTGGAAGACACAGATTTTCTGGTCAAGTTCTCCAACAAAAAGCTGTTGTGCAACAAGCAGGTACTGACACATTCAAGTATCTTGAAACAGAAATGAAACCTGCTCCTTTTAGCCTGGATCCCAATGCTATGGGTGTTTAACTGCCAGAGAAGATGCAATGCTTATTCACAGCCTGTGCTTAATGTTTCCTACTAGCAGGCTTCAAACTACTTCCAACTTTTTACACAACCTCCCTGGGTCGTTCTGCAGAGGAAATGGATACTAAAATGACTGAAGCAGGGATTACTCTCCAACACACCCTCTAATCCAACAGCTCTGGATGCTGGAGGAATAAGAGGAATAGGTTGCACAACAGATTCTCCTTAGCTGGCATCTCCCCTTTTGCCATTGTTGGAGAGAGAATTCTGGACTAGGTGGACCATCAGGCACCTCTTACATTTGTTTCTTATGCTCCCTTCTGTCCACTGACTCAAGTGAGGTTGATTATACATGTAGATAAGAAGCCTAATATTGAGAGGCTAAAGATTCTGAAGATTATATTTCTTGCCTGCAGCTTTGAAAACCTTCAAAACTGCTGTAACTGTTATGGCTACTTAATCTTGTGAATAGTTTTTGTACAGGCATATGACAATAAAAGGAAAACATAATATAATCCCAAATAATGTATATTAAACATATACTATCTACCCCACAACACATACGACCTGTCTCACAAAGATAATTCATTGCAATAGGACAGTACCTTCATTGGTGATCTGCCAGCAGGAGATGGGGAAACGGAGGCTATGTGTCTTGCTGGTGATGCTGCAAAGTCAGAAAGATTTCAGTGTGCTCTTGGCATTAAAATTTTCACCAAGAAATCTTTTTAATTGGGTAAGAGATCATTTGATACACAAACATTATCTCTAGTTCCCCTTACGTACTTGCCCGATGGCTGTAAATAGTTTTAGAGATTTTACTTTGTTCTCAGGATCATCTTGCAGTGCAATCAATGCAGTATAAGAAATTTCTGCATCCATCTTCTCTGACAAATCACTGTAAATTGCTTTATATCCTACCAAATGATAACAAAATTCAAACAAAAGTCTGTATGTTAACTCTTCCCCTTCTCTTTTTGCTCTTAAGAAATGTATTATGTATTTGTATATCAAATAAAAAACACCATATTATGTCATACATTTACCTGTAAATATACTGTAAACATGCCTGAACATGCTTTGAGGCATAAGTCTAAAACACAAGAAGTGTCTTCACTTCCTTGAGAGCAATTATATATATAGTATCACTTAAGCAGCCTTTCCTTTAAATGGAAATTAATATTTTGAAAGGCAAATTGGTTTTAGAACTCATGTACTTCCATGACTGCTGTGTTTTCTGGCCAGTAAGATACTTTGTGGTTAATGACCATTTCTCGTTGCTAACCTTCAATTATCATAAGATCAAAAGATTAAATTTGATCATCCTCCCTAGTACCAGCATGAACTGTCTGAAGCTACTCAGACATTAAGTGAAGGAGCAGAGTATTGGAAACAGAATGCTACAGAGAACATTAATGAGATGAAAATACCTGCAGAGGCAGTTCTACAGCCTTCCATGGAAGTAATCAAATAATAAATTATCCTGCCCAAGAAGTTAAACATTAATCAGAGTGGAAAGAATCTAAGCTCTCAAATAAATAATTTTTTTACTGGAGCTTAACCTGAAATGTCCATTAACTCACCAGTCTGTGCAGGTCTTGGCGGTACAGGAGGAGATATAAGCTTTCCACTTTCTGATGTGTTTCTGGCTTCCTTCCCACTGTCCAAGCTCCAGCTGCTGGGAGTGGTGTTTACAGCTGGAAGAGAATGAAAAAGCTAGCACAGGCATCAACACTTCTAGCTCTCCCACTTGCCTTTATCCATGAGGGTAAAAATACAGACTGAAAACATTAAACAACTTCACATGCCTGAAAAGCTCTCATGATTACATCAGCATTTGAAAAGCTCTTAAATAATGGCTGTCAATCTCCTGGTTGACTGATGTATCCATCTGGCGCTCAGGTCAGTTTGCCCCTGTATAGCAGCTGGGACCATCAACAACAGTAGCAGCTGAGATGATACTCTGGTGCACTGCAAATCCAGCCACAAAGGGAGATAAACTTGAAGTCTGTTAATATAATCGTTTATCTGTGCACCAGACTCCTGTTTAGGGGTTTCTAGGCAGAGGGGAAAAGACTATTCATAAACTGTTTCCATTAACACATTTTATATATAGAAGGGACTAGAGAAAGGAACTCGCCAAATTCCAATCAATCTCCCTCAGAAAGCTTTCCACGCTAACAGACTTTAGTTGCACGTATAGGCTACAAATTCAGAATTGAATGAAGGTGGAAAGAAGGGCACAAAATAAAGGGAGTAAAAGCTGGAAGAAATTAAAGGGGGGGGGGGGAATCAAA
>NW_020799092.1:53246503-53340447 GCF_003259725.1 Athene cunicularia
TTATATTTATATTTATATTTATATTTATATTTATATTTATATTTATATTTATATTTATATTTATATTTATATTTATATTTATATTTATATTTGCTGTTGTTATTTGTCCATTACTTTAACTGAATGATCTCGTAAGGCCTGGAAGAGCTTCCTTAATAGAAGTAGATTATCTCATGTTATCAAGAAGCCACCAGTATTGGAAAGAAGTCAGATGGACAGAAAAACAGGGCATTTAACATGGACAGGATAAAAGCTAACTTAAAACTCACAATTTTTCTTTCACGTCCTGTAAAAGAAGTGGAAAAAACCTGCTTTGAAACTCTTCCTTCCCCCAAAAAACCCACCACCAAACCCTCACACACCTTCAAAGCCTCACTATACCAGTATATACCAGACAATACAGAAAAGTACAGTACAAATAATATTTATTTCATATCTGTAACAATACTGTTACAGTATAACTGCACATTAGCTGACTCTGAGAAGACTGCACAAAAAATAATCTGTTTTCTGGAGGATCATTTTGCTTTTTTATGGCCAAAATATCAATACATTGTTTGATTTTTATTGTAGGCTGTTACCTAGCAGTACGGTTTTGCCCTCATCCTAAAAACGACTTGGCATCAGACCTAGGTACTTCAAATTCCTGAATCTCTTCACAAGCCAATTTTTTCTTTTAAGTCATCCAGGCAGTCAGTTCTTTGGACTGCTAAAGTCTCCAGGACAGAATATTTTCTTTTAGCAATTCTGTAATGTACTTGGCTGCACAGACTAGTGGAAAAGTTCTCCTATTTCCATGTTAAATTATTTCATATATTTTTCAGCCCTGTGAAAAATTTCACACTTGAGCTTTCATAAAAACTTGGACAAAATATACTTCTAAAACCCAGCTCTTATTGATGAAAATCTGATACCTGGTCAGTTCTTGCTACAGTATATTCTTAAAACGTTTATTTTCAATACACCTGTGTTACAGTATCCTTTATGTTTTCCTTTAAGGGCAGTGCATAATGAAGTGATGGAGCATCTTACGGATGTGGAACACATAATGAAATCATAGCACAATAACTGCCAATAATACTGAACTTCTCCAGGTGCAAAATTATAAAAGGCAATATTTTGTCTATGGAAATTCCTAGGTTTCTCATTTACTCTAATTAAAAACAAACCCCCAAAACCCCAACAAACCACAAATCGATCTTCCCTCTTCCATCAAAGTGTAACCAAAAGCATAGTGACTTGTATTTGGTAAAGAGGACTTGAAAGTACAAAACTTCAGGATTCTATTCACCTCTACAGTTTCTCTCTGCCCCAAATTCCAGAAGTTCATCACCTCATATGTCTCTCTTGAGAAGCAGAAAGGACAGCTCTCACAGACAGCCTGCTGCTCCATCACCACCCCCACACCCCTTCCTGCAAACTTCTGGGCCCTTCTGAGTGCAACACTCAGATCAAATAAACACCATGTTCCCCCCTTTTTGGCAGTGGTCTGAAACTTAAAGAGTGTTAGCCTAATTTAGTTAGTTAGGAGTGTTTTGAAAGTAACAGTACGTGCTCAAAAAAATTAGCATTCTAAGGAATATGACAGATTAACTGTATTTTCATTGCTTCCAAGATTGGTATGGTGCAGCATTTCCACTCACCTTTGTCAGGGCCGGGCAGACTGGAATCACTTCGTGGCAAAGCACCATCTCCAATATGATTAAACAGCATTCTCTGTAAATTGAGAATAGCATGGTTTATGCATAGCTGCTGTTGTATTTCAGTAGCCTTTAAGAAAATGTTATCATTTTATTATTATCCCCACTACACAGATCTACTTTGGAGGTAGAGTGATAAACATAACGTAAGAACATAAATAGTTTAATAAACGTATGTGTGTACAAATAGGGAGTAGACTAGTCTTCTGAAAACTTTACACAACTGGAATCTGAAGGAGGATTATTATGTACTGAGTTCTAACAATTTCCAGATCCCTAAAAAACAAAATAAGGCTCATTCCTCAAGTGGTATCTTGATAGATTACTAAACAAGTGCAGGGGTAGATGTGCAATAATTTCATTGCAGAATCAGGATCTGAAGACGGTGTAATGTTTGACAATATTCAAAACATGGCTGTTATAAGAACTTTGTGTATTATTTCCAATCCTGACTTCTTTGGTAGCAGTGTTCTTACTTCCCTTGTGGATAAGAGCTGCCACAAAGAGTGTCTTTGTCTTCCCTTTTCTGAATATTCATTTTAAAAAAACCCAAAACAGTAAACTTCTGAAACAATTTTAAATTTCCACTAGATACTTCTTTCGGCAGCATTCAAGTAATCTGTGTTTATCTACTAGTTTATCTTGATAACAGACGTAAAGAGTGTACAGTTAAACCTACAAGTAATTCAGATGTACTTTCCAAAGAAAATGAGAACAGATAAATTTTACTTTTTTTTTTCCCTCCTAAATAAGGTCAGACAATCAGCAAACTCCAAATCATATCAATTCTTTTATCTCCTTCCTGTGTTCACGGAGGACCATGCCGAGTCAGCGAGGCACTATGCTGTGGTTCCACAAGATGGCAAACCCAGCTGCAAAGTAATTGCCATTGATCTAACATGCTGCAGCTCCATGTTATAAAGTGAGGAATAAATATTTGGCCAATTCAATCTGACTTAAAACACTTCATAGATAGAATGCTTTGGTAGCTACACTAGGTTTGCCTATCTATGCTGTACTAGAGTCATATTGCATCAGGTAATACCTGTTTTCCTGCAGTTACCATTAAACTGAGGTGGTGTAACTATAATACATGTGTACTCTAACGTGACAGAAAATGTGATCATATGTTCCTGCCTGGTCTGGATTGAATGTTTGCTGCCTAGTGAGTCTGCATTGCACTAGGATCTGGTGGGCAAGTGTCAAAGTCTGTTTTCTATGGTGAAGGTAAAGAGTGAAGGCTGAAAAAGCAACTGAAACTGGAGGATACAAAGACAAAAGCTGAATGAAATACAGAGAAACAAGGACACACTGAAATAATGAAATATAAAGCTATGTGGAAGAACAAGAGCAATCACAGAATGTTTAATGAGAAGAAAAAAATCCCCGAAATGTGAAACCCAGAAGGTTCCATTAAGAAGAATAATAGTGCAAGAACTAAGGAGGGTTGTTGACCAGTCAATAGCAGCAGGCATTCCTCTTCAGAGTATGAGAAGAGCTGGAGAGACACTGTACAATTGCTCACCCAGAGATCAAAAAGCAAGCACAAATGGATGTTGACTGAAAACAGATGTACATTGATAACCCTGAGCATCATTTTCAAATGAGGGAAGCAGATGCACTACTGCTGTGGTCGTGTTCTGTGAAGTCTATCAAACTTCTTTAAATAAGGTAGCTATGGCCTGAAAGGACTTGATTTGGACTTGAAGTGCAGGATTTTCCCCATGTATCTCATTTTTCTCATTTGAAAAACTATTGTGAAAATCATATTCATTAAGATGTAACAAAGACGTTCATTAATGGGTGGTCCTTTCCTCATTATCTGAGTGTGAAGCTCCAAGCAAGACTGTTGAAGTTAACTGGTGTTAGAATACAAATAGAAAGGACAAGGAACAGTTTGTGCACCTAAATTCTGAGAGTTTCTGAGTATCTCTAAGATTATCTCCTTACAATTGTCCTGAGGATTTTTTTTCCACTTTTTAATCAGAAGACAGAGAATCAGAATTTTGTTTTTGATTACAGTCCATTTTTATTGCTTGGGGAACAGAGCAGCAGAGAGAGAAACTCTACCTTTCCCCAGAAAGATATATCCTAATTTATGGTTATAAGGGCTGAAAGAAACTGTCAGACCTTCTCACCTTTGAAACATACTTCACTGTACAAGCAAGTTAATTTTGTACTTACCCTCTCTTGGGACACTGAGGGTAGAGACAGATTGGGAGATTTTCCTGCTGGGCGAGTCTCAGAGAGAGCGGAGACTGGACCTACGTGTTCCTCAGCCTCCCTTATCGAATCTCGGGTAGAATGGGGGATAGAAGTCGCATTCCACTTGGCAAAGCAAGAGTTTGCAGTCTGGGAGCAAAAATGGGATATTTTTTTCTTTGCGGCAAACTGTAAAACTGCTTTATTTAAAGAACATCTCCTGGTCCTTCCTGTTTGTTGCTTTGGTTCCACTACCTCTGAGACAGAGCCCAGTAGATACATCAGTAAGTAGTTCCTGAGAACTGCCTAAGATTCAGTATCACTTCTTAAGCCCTCAGATAACAGCATGAGGACTCACTTAAACAGAAAAGAGAAAAAAAATTAAATCAAGAGCCAATTCAGTAACTGAAGAAGCAAGGGACAAGAATACAACTAATGAGAAACTAACAAATAATTTTTAAAATAAAGGATTCTGGACTACCAAGTTGCTTTTTATAAGAGGTAACATTTCCAGTGGAAATGAGAGTGTTGAGAGGAGGGCCTTTCACACTGTACTTATATTCTCATCTTTCTCAGCTTCAGCAAGAAGTGCATTGTGTGATGGCATGGATTAAAACAGCAACTGTGTTAAAGTACATTAAGTAGATCTATTAAGAAGAAAAGTAGATCTATTAAGAAATGATGAAATAAGGATTCAAAATTGGCCAGCTCACCAAGCTCATTTTTTATTTCAGATAACTCAGAAGACACAAATTTCATACAGAACTATGTAACAGTAATTTTAAGGTAAGATCACAATTCATTCTTCTGTCTGGAGTAACAAAATGTCTGTGTTTCTCTTCTGAAACTACACTGAAAAATAGGAATTGCCACATGGAGCAGGTTATTATCTCACAGTGGCTAGGATTAGCTATTTTGAAGAAATAAAGGGGAGGTCAACATGGACAACTGCCATGATAACAGTTTTTCTTTCTTTCTTCTTCCCTAGATTGAACAAATGCTGCTGTTTCACTCAAGCAGGCTGTGTCATCTGGTAAGTCTTTGCATCTCTCTCTCACTGCAGTGAGTAAATATCAAAACTCAGATCTAAACCCAGGCAAAGCAACAAAAATGTGATCAAGCAGTATGCATTCTATTCACATCTCTTTCATGTAAACTATTTTAAGAGTATTTGCTTATAAAATCCAAGCAGTGAAAATTAACAACAGGGAGCATACACTGAATCTGCTTGAAGTTCAGCAAGTGCCTTTATCACCTTCTTAGCTACTTGTGTTCAGAGGACTCCCTACAAGCTTCCTACCTGCGAGGTTTCCGAAGGAGTAGGGTAGATGGCACTGCACGGCCTCTCTCTGGGGGACAGGCAAGAGTTTTCTCGGGAATGCTTATGTTTGTCAGACAACAGAGGAGAGGCTAGAATATAAACGTGTCAAGTGATTAAATTCATGCAGTGAAACTAAAGACATTTCAATTCTATACTTATGACAAAGAAATCCTCTGTCCCCAGTAATTCATATTCCTCAAACAATTGCCTAAATTTGACGTCTGACCAGTGATATCATGCAGAAATTCAGCTGTGTAATGTATCAAGAATCATTTAATATGGTTTACCACAGGAGACAAGCACTCACCTCTGGCACTGGATGGAGCAGAACTGGTCACATTAGGTGAAGCAGAATGAGTAGAACTCAGGCTTGAGGTAGACGGACTAGGCTGCATATAGAAGAGATGCTGTTGTTACCACATCACACTTACTGGTTTGAAAAACAAAAATTTATAACATACTTTTTCACTAAAACAAAGAACTTGCAATTTGTTAGAACAGTTTCTCAGTACTTCAAAATAGCAAACCAGTATAAAGAGCATTAATGTAACTACACAAACATAGTAAAATATTACTAGAAATGTAATTAATATATTAATATAATTACATCACAATTGTGACAACTGGACAACAATTGCTATGTAAGGTCAGATGACTTCACAGTGCATTACTGCTTATTACTTTTGTAAAATTGTAATGCTCTAACTTCAAGAAGAAGAAACAGTTACATAAAAAAGTTGTTCCTTCTAAGTTAAGGAGGTTAACAGCCCATTTAAAGTTTTGGGTTTTAAAAGAAGTATCAGCAATAACTTTGAGAGTTCTGAATTAAATAACAGAAGCAAATAGCCTTGTAAGAAAGAAGTCTGAAGAATGACAATAATTTGTACCTGCATGTTAAAAACTTCATCGGAGCTTTCTGATTGCCCAGTGATATTGCTGACTTCAGCAGAAGCTTGGGATGACAGTGATGAGGATGAATATCGATTGACAGCTGGGTAACTCAAGGGACTATTATAAGAATAATGAAATACGAAATGGTTAACTCTAGTTGTCTATCATAATTCTTCATGTGAAAACAGTATGCTTATTTATTTTCCACAGTTTAATTTGGATTTATTAGTTTAGAGTGAAAAAAACCCATAGATATATATATATATATATATACACACACACACACGCTATTCATTAACTTCAGGAGGACCATATCAGGAAGTGTGCATACAATAAAAGTATTTTATGGGTCATCTTCTATGAGTGACGAAATCTAGCAATTTCTAGTATTTGAACTTGCCTGCGTCGTGGTATTACCCTGGCACCATCAGGGCTCATAGAAACAGGTAGGGAATTTCGGCATACACGAGGGCTTCCATTTGGGAAATGAACAGGGCTGGCCTGCACACAGGCAGAAAATTCCTGGCAAATTGTTAAAAGAAGATTAATTAAAATGAACATAATATCATTAAGCATTTTCTAAGATATAGATAGTCATTTGAGGAGTTATATCTGCATTTTGGATCAGCTTCATCATTAGTAAGAAAAGTATTTTAACTTTTTGCTCATAATACTTTCCCTTTAGTAAAATGTGACTATTTGCACTGGATGACTGGATGGAAAGTTTAACTTTCTCTGCTTTGTGGTACTTTAACAATGCTAGAAGATGTAATGTAGACAAACAACCAAAAGATGTCACTATTTGTTGCTGAGGAAAATTAAACAACCCTTACTGCAGCTAAACGGTCTCCTGGTTTATCCATGCACCTGCTCATGTACCTGTATTCCCAAACTTGACTTCATCACGAAGAACTGATCCACCAGCTTTTTGTGCAATGGCCTCATGTCCTGCGGCACCACTTTCTCATGCACCGCCAAGCCAAATTCTAGAATCTGGGCCTGCAAAAGAGACAGGAGGAAAGAGAGGAAAAATACATTTTTGATTAATTTTCTTTAAGCTTTCATCATCAATTAGGATACTGATGAAAAAAATCCAACAAAACATACGCTGTATTAAAAGGATCTATCTAAATCCCTGACAGACCTGTAATCAAGATCAAAGGCCAAACCCAGTAATACACAAGAGGATTTATGCCTTGGCCCATTTTACTATTCAACTTTCCCAAAGATTTAGCCTACATGAATTCAACTCATATAAAAAACACTATGGATAACATAGTGAAAAATCTGGCTAAATGGTAACTTTATAAAGGAGTAGTTCTAAACCCTAAATAAAAGCCATTTTCTACAAGAACATCTATAAAAAGCATGAAACAACAGCAATGGCCACATCCATCAGAGACCCTGTAATATATTTTCAGTGAAGTTCATGGTTCCCTAGCCTATTCCAGCTCCCCAGAGGCTTCAACAAGTGGTGGCTTTATGTATATTCTTGATTCAAGGCACGACAGGCTTCAGAATAACATTGCTAAAACTCTAATCTTTGCTCAAATCTGGTCACAGGCATTTAAAATACTGAATTGGTTACATGAGGAATCAGAAAAACTCAAATTTAAAAACAAAATAGCTACACTATGTTGTAATTATCTTTGGATGAGAGCTACTAGCTGACGTTTTCAGGCAGCCTGCGAGCGGGCACACAGCTGCACAGCATCACTGACCCGAGGTCAGGACTGCAGCACACCCGTCCGCACACACACAGCCATCCGGGCCCTTCCGGCTGCTCCGCCTTTTCTGTTAAATCGTCTGGGTGTCAGAGAGGGTTTAACTGCTATCGTTTTTGTCATAGGAAGTTATTAACTCCAATTAATTGTAAGGGTTGGTGAGATTAACTATAGCTTGTAAACTCAAAGCTGCAATGTAAGTTATCATGCATTATCTAAATGAAATTAAAGTGAGCTCAGTGAATCTATTCTGATTTATACTGTCTCAAGATCTGTCCTTCAGCTGATCTGACCAAAAGATATCACAACACTGACAAAAAAAGGAATTTACATCTTGCAAATTGCAATACTCTGACCTCTTTATTCCAAGTTGGTAATAATCTTGGAAATTTCAATATGCTGCATAGAATGAAGATAGGTAAATGTCAGTTATAAAAGGTGAAACACTTAGTAAGATCATTTGACCAAAATAATTTTTTTTCAGCATTTCCAAATGGAGTCACTTCATATTTGAGCCTGGTAGGTTCTTGTCTTATAAATAAATGAAGAAATAATATAAAAATCATAAAATGTGTAGAATACTCACCTGTTGAATTTAATCAATCTGTGTTTATTTTACTGTCTACCAGTATACTTGGTCCATTATTACATATCTTCCACTGTAGTAAGATTTTTTGGGGGTTTTTTGCTCTTATCCTAAACCTTGTAGTGAAAATGTTTGTTCTGTAGTACTGGTAGAATATGTCATAAAAATATTTGCTGAAGCCGTCACATGTTTCAATGACATAATGTTTATTCAGTAGGAGTGATTAAAATACGTTGTGCAAATATCTGCAAATGAGCACCACAAGACAAAAACCTGCCTCTCATTCAATCTTTAATTTAGAATAGCTTGAAGTGATTAAGATGGTGATAAAAAGGACTGGCAAAAAAATACTAACATGACCGAGAAACCTGCTTGTACAGAAAGTTACTGTCTACTTGAAATCTAATTCAGAAAATAATAAAGACCACTTGGGCAATTATTAACCTCTGAAATTTCGTATTTTATTTTGGGACACTTTTAGCTAGAACAGCTGAGCAGGCCACCTAGTCAGTCTTTTTCTTCCTCACTTTACCTGCTCAAGCATCAGCTCTCTCAAGCGTGTGATCTTCTCTCCATCCTCTGGATGGTTCAAGATGTATTCTTTAACAAAGAATGCCTAAGTGGAATAAAATCACAAGGTGACATAAAGTAAGCAAAAACACATCACTTTTTTAAAAAACAACTTTCTAGATTATATTTTTGAAACTAAAGCTTCTTTCTACTGTGATAGAGGATAATAAATGCTAAATAATTACTCACATATGCATTGGTGGTGAATAAGGGCAAATAAAATACAGCCACTTTTGAGTGGAATTTACCACTTTTTCAATACCCAGGACAGATCCTGAATTAAATTTGGAAGCCTGCAAAGCACAGTTGAAGCCAAATACAGGTCATCTGAACTGAGTATCTCTTCCCCATTAACTGTGACACAGGAGTTTCAAATAATTACAAAGAGTTAGATTTTCAACATTGATTTTTAGCGACATTCATGTCAAAAAGCCACACTTTTTACTTCAGGAGCATCCAAACCAACATCCAGGTGTGTTTATGAGCTTACATGGTTTTCCACCCCTTGTCCAGTGCTCAAATTGTACCAGCTATAGTACCTCAAAGTCATTTTACCCACCAGCAATGGCCTGGACATTGCTCTCCCCTGTTGTTCACTACTGCCTCTTTCTTAGCATGGAAATTATCCTACCCTGCAAGGGGATTACATTGAGTTTACAACAATTCTTGATACTATTCCATAGAGAAAATGCCCAGCTGCTCATTTGAGAGATTGCTAGACCTTCTCAAAAATGCATGTCACAATAACTGTACACGTACCTATACGTATGTACACATAGTTTTCTACCCATAGAGTTGAGAGGATAATAGTGGCTGCTCTGTGTTGTTTTCCTTTTGCACCTGTCTTAGCATTTCCCTCATATAATTCTTACAAGGTTCTCCATCCAACTTCAGCTCTTAAAATCTTTCCTATAGTAAATATGAGGAGCAGTGGAGCTGGAGGTAAATATACCCCTCCCTCTGATCCAGTTCCAAAATTTCATGCTGTGACAACCCCTAGCAAGGAAGTGCTGAGACCTATCTAGAAAATGCTGATACTGTAATGAAGAATATTTAATATACATGGTTCTTTCACTGCAGATAAGCAGAATTATAAGAATTCGTGTTTAAATTGTTAAAAGGAGCCCTCTCATACTTGCTAAAATCCAAAATCCCTAACTTCTGCCAGCTGAATTTTTTTTCCCCCACAGCTACAAGCTTAATGTTCATTCAATATCAAGCAGGTGGTGTCCCAGTGGTTTTGGGCTGAGATTTATACAGATCTGTAACATGAGTCAGAGATGTAATAATCTAACTTCAAACAAAATCACCAATGCTTTAGAGGAAAAAAAAAAAAGTCAGGATTTTACTAAATCCAATAACATTCTTGGAACCGGTGGATTCCATCATTTAATCATGAAAGTGCCTCTACTCTTCCAGCACATGTAAAGGAGCTAAAATAAATGTAAGTTATAGTACAAATTGCACTTCAAGAGGTGTTAGTGGGTGCAAAGCACACTCTTCACGCATTTCCAGCAGTGTTTAGAAAAATTAAAAAACCAACCACAGTGGCTCAGTCTCCAGCCATTTTTTAGCACACATGAAGGTGCTGCAAAATAACTGTTACTTCTGTAGATTTTCCTGGAATCTGATCCTTTACTGAAACCAGTGAAAGCATAGCTTTAACACCTGCAATACCGGCCAATGTGCTGAAAAATTAGAGACAGCGGTTTTTTATCCCACCAGAAGAGAAAAAACAGGAGAAAAAAAAAGAAGGGCAGAATCAAGAAGGCAGTAGCTGGCTGAAGGATGTAATTTGCTGAGTCTTAACACTTCTTAAACCTTGGAAGTTGCCTAAAGGAAATGAGGATATCTGTAAAGACATGGTCATGCTTACCTCAAGACCACATGCTCCAAGTCTGAGTTTTGAGCTTTGTACAGGACAGAAGGCAAAAGCGAAACAGATAGGTAGAGAAAAGCATTTAAAGAGAGGAAGGTAGAAGATAAGAAGTGGCAAAACAGCAGGAAGACATATAAAGGAATATGCAAAGAGAATGAGGATAAAATAAATAAAATAAATAAAATAAAATAAAATAAAATAAAATAAAATAAAATAAAATAAAATAAAATAAAATAAAATAAAATAAAATAAAATAAAATAAAATCTCACAACTACTGCTATCAGTTTTGGCGTCTAAAACCCAAATTAGTAAAAAGTCATATTTTAGATACATAGCAAGAGGGAGAGGACAGAAGGAATTGAAACATGAAGATCTGTCTAGGAGACCAAGAATTGCAACTAAGAATAACAATGAGAAAGGAGCAAGCTAGAACCTTTATTAGGCTTGTGAAGAATGCAAAGCTATGCAGAGACACCAAGCTGGCTGATACTGCTAATTCAAACCAGACATAGCTCTGACATGACTGTATTTCTCAAGGGACTCCCTTTGTGGCGCTTCGCTATGCTAAACAGTTTTGTTGTTGTTTAAAGGCAGCTGGGAAGCATTAAATGTGATACTGCTTTGCTTTATTCTCACAATTTTCATAATGTTGTAGTTTTGATGACAGATTCTTCTAACACTATAGCGGACTCAGCTTCTTGTAGTTTGATTTAGATGCTGTTTTATCAAATTTAACACTGTTGAATGAACACAGAATCTTGCAGTCTTTGAAACAAGTGGGCAGAATGGTATTCAACTTGACACTTTCAATGGAAAAGGAACAACAAGAAGATTCAAGTATTTCATAAGAGTATTAGGAGAGAGAGGAAGATCAAGCTGGACTTCCTTTCTTTTTACCGTGGTTTCAAATTTTCACAGAACTTTGTGGAAATACAACATCCCAAACATATAAGGTTCTCCTAAGGTGATTCAGAGATCACAATGGAATAACTTTTGGGAACAAATCCACCGTCAGACATTTATTAATTATACGTATTACTTCTTAATAGACTTTTCCAGAAAATAGCTTTCCTTAAAAACTTGGAGAAGAAGGATCTAGAGCAATATGATTCTTCAAGATAATAAATTGCTTGTTAAGCATTTTATATAAATATATAAAAATTTCTTGTTAACAATTTTGTCTGTATACATATTACATATGTACACGTAAGAAACTTGTATGCATACATATATATCTATCTCTTAAAATTAGAACGTCGGCACAGAGAAGGCAATTTGCTGGTTGGCCAGAAGTAGCTCCTGACCTAGAAGGGCAAGGGGGAAGGAATATATTATTATAATGTAGTTACAATTAACTATTTCATTAAAAATCCCCAAACAAACCACTAAAGAATGCAAGGTAATTGTGAATCAACTCATCACTAGAGTACTATCTGCAGCAAAACAGTTATTTCAATAAAGCTATATTTAACATCATCTCACCCAAAACTGCAATATAATTAAAACTATTACTGATATAGTACTTTCTGTCCTCAATTCACACACAGGAGCTGCATCTGTACAGAGAAACGCGTCAGTAAGAAACTGTCTTATGATAGATTTTTAATAAACAGAAAATAAATTACTTACCTCTTGGTATCTAGCAACTCCACCATTAACTGCTGCATCAATGACCCCATTTAGACACATTGTGAGAGGGTTAATATTTTGCATCTGTCGAGTTTGACACTGACTAATCAGTGTTCGTAACTGCTGGTTCTTATTTTCTAAGACTTCAGTGGCATTCTCAAGGGGACTCATTTCCACCTGAAAGAGGAGTAAGGAACACTGGAAACATACTTAATCTTCAGGTGAAAGATGAAATATATTAAATGTAATTTTTGATTTCTTAGAAGAATGTTATTCTATGTTCTAGAGTAATGGGGCAGAAAAAGTTCTTCTCGCCTAGGCTATACTCTCTGAGTATACAGTCTGAGCACAGAGACAATTAATTTTATCATGTAATCAAGAACCAAAACAAACAATTGTCCCTCTCTTGTAGGTTCATTATCTGAGCTTGAGAAATTACTTGGCCCTTGCTGCAAAACACTCACACACTTCAGCCTGTGGTGGAACTCTTGGAATTCAGGGCTAAACTGTCCTTGGTAACTTTACCTAAATTGGGCTTGAGGTCAGGGAGAGCTTCACCATGCTTAAGGGCACAGAGCCAAGCTCAAGTATGGGCGAGCTAGTTCCCCCACCCAAATTGAAGTCAACAACTACACATTATGGATGAGAAATTTGAATGTAAGCTTTGAGGTAAGATGATAATCAAGTTATAGTCAAGGGCAGTCCTTGAGTGGGATGTGCCCATCCTCTTTAGAGGGTAAGGAAGCTTTTCTCACAGGTAGCATGAATTGCAGGAAAAGCAAAAAGCTAAGTGATGGGAAGAGTACAGGCCTGCAGTTGCTATACTTTACCAAAACATACAAGCCAAATCTGAGTCATGATCTGTACATGCCCAGGAAAAATCATTGCAGTTAACTTTTGGAAATGGTGACTATAATGGTAACATGATAGTAAACTGAAGATCTTCATATTAGGGGTCATATTAATGTAGAAAGGACTCAGTAGGAGTCAACTAACAAAATTTCTCAAGTAATACACAATTTTTTTTATTTTTACTAAATTCCATTTTTGGTTTTCTACAGGAGGATATCAGGATGGTGAACAAATGACATTTTGTTGCTATAATAAAAGAAAAACACAAGAGAGATTTAGAGAATATCAGCTGTACAATGGAATCCCTATATTTAATGGGACTATTGTAAGACTACAGGAAGGAAGTAATTATACTCCTGGGCTCAACAAGTGACCAGTAATATTTAGAGATCTTTATATGAGAAGCACTCCTCTGAATACATCTGAAACATATTTAAGGATTTTTAAAGAAATATAACAACAAGGAAGGAGAAGAAATTATGATGTGTCAGTAAAAGATTGCTACATTAGACCCCATTCCTACAGGTTCTGCGTAGGCATGCTTTCCCTGCCCATGCTGAGAACTGGGAACTTCAATGGAGCAGAGAGACACACCCACATGGCGTTTATTATAGTACAGGAACTTGAAGAATGTTTACTTTTCAAGAATACTGAAAGATATGTTAACCTATAGATATTCTAAGTATTAAATGTTACATCATGCTGAGTTTTAAGAAGGTAATTTGCCAACAAAATGTTGCCTTTGGCTGCCCATTGTTGTTCTCAACTTCTTTTTTCCTCAACTGTTTAAATGAATCATAAGGGTGGTTCTTAATAATACTTCTCAAGATAAGAGAAACCAGACGACTCAAAATACTTTGTAAATAATTTTGTTGTAGCCGGCTTGAAAACCTTCTCGAAGAAATTAGATATAGGTAATAAATCTTAAAGTAGTTCATTAAATAACATATGAGTAAGGAAGTAAGTGAGCCCACAATAAATTGTTGCCATCAGTCTCATACTCACTACTTCACGTTTTTCCACTTCAAACCAACGAGATATTCCAGGTAAACTCTGCACCAAGATCAGTGTGGTTCTCTCCACCCACAGACTCTACAATACACAAAACCAAATTATTTCTCTAATTTGCATCTATATTTTTCTTAATGATTCCCTTAATGATCATTAATACCTTCATGTAATACATAATACATTAGAAAAAAAGAGTACTGACATTCAAATTTCTACTGAAATGTCTATCCAAGAAGCCTGTGACATCCACTTTTCTCCTGACTTTCTAGGACCTACTACTAAGCAGTAATTTCTGCTGATTCTTCACTCTGAAACATGGTATTAGTCTATCTTGTCCCCTAATCGCCAAAAGTCACTCACAACTAAATTAGCATTTTAATATTTCCTTTCTGAGATAACATCTGAGAAGAGGGAGAGTTCAGAAGCAGAACATACAGAGTGACCAGCTTTCCTCTGTGAAGTCCTATTTGAGATACTCAAATGTACTACTGTTAAATACTTTGTGCAAGAGGTTTGTAAAGCGATAAATCAACATACAGGATAGTGCTTACACAAAATATATATAAGCTGTACATTTAAGATAAAGCCCTAAGCTTTAATTGGAGGACAACAGGGACTTAATTTCACTAATTTATTACCATTACAGTTCTTTCTTCTAAACTTTGTAATAAAATTATTATGGGATAATTCTCTTTGTCTGAATACCAGAATATATTCTGCATCAGGATGCTTCTAGTGGGTCAGAATTAAAATTACACCAGAAGAATGTAAGATGAATTTTCAGTGTGACATTTATAGTAGGAGGAAGAGAAGTCATTTACATATTAGGGAAGGAACTATTGCTCTTTCCTTAGAGACAATCTCTAAGTTCAGAGGTAGTATTTAGTCTTAGTATCACAGGAACAGAACATTATGCTGCAGTTTAGTCAAAACTGTCTCTCCCTTGCTCTAGGGAGAAATAACTTTTGGCAATCCTATCCGTACCCCATATCATCTACTTAACAATGTTTTCCTATCTGCCTTATAAACTTCTCTGGAGGCTGTTCTGCTGTCTCCAGTTCTGCCTTCTGAAAAAAAAAAAAAAAAAAAAAAAAAAAAAAATCATTTTTTTCTTTCCTATTCCCATACAAGATGACCTTCCCACCTCCCATATATTTTTCATATTATTTTAATTAAAATGAGAAGTGAAATAGTCAAACTTGAGCTACCATCTCCTCTAGAGAATTTGTTATACCATGCTCGGTTGAATAACAGACCTGTAGACATATACCATTCTTGGTTGAATAACACAACTATCGCTCATGTTACAAATAAATCTATAGGTCCAGTAGTTCAGGAAAGGGCATGGTACTTTACCTTAAATTCATTTTCCTTGTCCTTGGTCCCTTTGTGAAAAGGCCTGTCATATCGGAATCGCCAGATGTGATTTACTTTGTAAAAGCTCTTGATGTTATCTGGAATGCCATCTCTCTGCAGGACTTCCTGGTTTTCTGGAATTGGTGTCACTGCATAAATCTGCAAATCTATATGTAAAGAGTTAAGGCTATTCCACTTCATTCAAATTCGCAAAGCATATTGACTCCTGAAGCATCTCAGAAGAAAAGCTCTTTAAAAAGTGTATATCATTACACGCTTCTAGACTATTAAGGGCTTGGGAAACGGAACCTGAGAGATTTCTTTTTGTTAAAAATTTCATATTTATTTCTGAAATAGAACTACCTACATGGAATACTACATGGAGTAAAGAGATTCAATTAAATATATTCTTACACTATGTCACATCATGCTAACATTATGCTGTATTGTAAGAACTTTAATTACTGTAACTGGAATTGATATACCATTATCACAGCAGTGATAGTTCTACAAGTATTTTTGGCTAAAGTAAGAATCTTAATAACCTGTTAAGGAATTTTTAAATAAAACCAACAATTAAACAAAAAAAATTGAAACATAATAGGGCAGCTGGGTCAAATTGCAGAGGAATTCTCACCTACCATTTATTTCAGTAGAGGCACATTGTGATTGAAATTGGCTATAGATGTACCTACATCTTTTAAAAGCATGAAAGACGTAACTGCAGTGTATGGGTTTGTGATTATGTGGATACACTGTGCTTCTGCCTGAAAGATGGTCTCATCTGGCTGATTAGCATGTTGCATAGCAATGGCATGTGGGAACTCATTCAACATTCGCTGTTGGAAGGCTTCCAGCCTTTCATAGTCATGTCCTCGGCAAACAAATTCCTTATTCTGAGCAGAATGAGAAAGAAAAAAAAAAAACCATGAGCAAGTTATGTGAGAATAATTGGGTATCATTAGATAGATTCAAACACACACACTGAAATATAACACTTTTTGGGCAATTTTTACAGCCTTTTAAGGAGGAAAAAATAAGAAACAAAAGGCAAGAATGAAAATAAGAAATCTAGAAAGAACAGGTACTTAGAAGAAGGAAATTTTACCATATAAAGTAAGTTTTATTCAAAAGTCTGGAAAATTGAATTATTATACTTAAGGTTATAATAAAAATCTGAAGGGAGAAATTGTTTTATTGGATTCAGGTATGGAACTAACATAACATATCAGATTGTATAAAATATGTAACAAAAACATAATGCGATAGACAGTTGAGACAATGAAATGGGCTGAAAGTCCTTTCCATGAGGAACTAGGAAACTTCTTTGTAGTTAAACAATTTGAAGAAAAACAATACATAAGAAAATCACAGAATCACAGAATTATTCAGGTTGGAAAAGACCTTTGGGATCATTGAGTCCAACCATCAGCCCTACTCTACAAATTTCTCCCCTACACCATATCCCCCAACATCTCATCTAAATGACCCGTAAACACATCCAGGGATGGTGACTCCACCACCTTCCTGGGCAGCCTATTCCACTGTCTGACCACTCTTTCTGTGAAAATTTTTTTCCTAATGTCCAGTATGAACCTCCCCTGTTGCAGTTTAAAGCCATTCCCTCTTGTTCTGTCACTAATTCCCTGTGAGAAGAGACCAGCACCAACCTCTCTACAATGTCCTTTCAGGTAGCTGTAGAGAGTGATGAGGCCTCCCCTCAGCCTTCTCCTCCTCAAACTAAACAGTCCCAGCTCCTTCAATCACTCCTCATAGGATTTGTTCTCCAGGCCCTTCACCAGCTTCGCTGCCCTCCTCTGCACTCGCTCCAGCACCTCCATATCTCTCTCATATTGCGATGCCCAAAACTGGACACAATACTCCAGGTGTGGCCTCACCAGTGCAGAGCACAGGGGGACTGTCACCTCCCTACTCCTGCTGGTCACACTATTTCTAATTCAAGCCAGGATGTCGTTGGCTTTCTTGGCCACCTGGGCACACTGCTGGCTCATGTTCAGCTGCTTGTCAGTGAAAACCCCCAGAGCCTTCTCTTCCAGACAGCTCTCCAGCCACACCTCCCCAGGCCTGTAGCCATGCAGGGGGTTGTTGTGACCCAAGTGCAGGACCTGGCACTTGGCCTTGTTGAAGCTCATCCCGTTGACGTTGGCCCACAGATCTAATCTATCCAAGTCTCTCTGCAGAGCTTCCCTGTCCTCATGCAGATCAACACTCCCGCTTGTCTTGGTGTCATCTGCAAACTTACTGATGATACACTCTATGTCCTTGTCAAGATTATCAATAAAGATGTTGAACAGAAATGGTCCCAACAGCGAGCCCTGAGGAACACCACTTGTGCCTGGCCGCCAGCTGGATTTATCTCCACTGACCACCACTGTCTGGGACCGTCCATCCATCCAGGGCTTGATCCAGCAGACCGTTCACTCATCCAGGTCATGGTTGGCCAGTTTTTCTATGAGAATTCTATGGGGAACTGCATGATAGGATGCATTCAATTTGCCTTTTCCTTTAAATGTTTATCAATTATCAGCCTGGTAAATTAAAATTGTTCAGTTTTTGTAATATGAATTAAAAGAATACTCCTGGCTCCAACATAATTTCTTTTACCTTGATGCCCACTATGAAGTTGCATCATTATTTTCCTGAGATTGTGCAACATGAATACAGATAGACACATCCTACATTAAACATGAGATGCCCTGATCTGAGTACCCATTGAAACTAGTCATTGACTGTGGTGGTGCTGAGGGCTTCCTGTAGCTTTGGACAGCACTTTTTGGTTTGATTCTGCTTGGACACAGGTTTGAAATATGGAAATACCTTAACCATTTTTCTAAAGACAGTGTTAAATGAATTCAATTTTAAAACATACATTAGAAAATTCTAAAAAGTCATTACTAATGTGTTCCTCTTGAAACAGGTTTAGAGAGAAACAGTTGTCCTTAGAGTATCTTGACAAAAGACAGAAAGCATTAAATTCTGAGAGCCTGGACTTTCATGAAAATTGCTACAAGAAACCAACTGTGATACTGTTATTGTGCAAGTACAAATTAAGGCCTCAAAGCTTTATTCCGAAGCTTTATTCTTTATTCCTTCTATATAGAAAACACAACCAGGCTGTTTAAGAAAATTAAATCAAATGCAGTAAGTTCTGAGGTGTTCCTTGTTGGTGCTGCAAGCAGAGATCTGTGCTTCAAACATTTAACTTGCAAAATGCATAAATACTTCCTGGGCAGATGCATAAGCAGTGAAAGACTTATTTGTCTGGAAGTACTGCACTACTGCACAACTTTGCCCAGTACTCTTTATTTCATCAGTTGATGGATTTTTAGTAATCTAAAAATTAAATTATCTCCAATTAACATTTTCAAATTTGTCTATACAGATGTTATATTCAGAAAAGTACTAGGTAATGTCAAAAACTATGTGCCCATCAGACTCTTTCTGTGCAGTGATTTTGAAGGAGAGACTTTCATGTGCTATTTACCATTTACCACAGACAAAGAAAAATAAGGGTTTTTAGGCCTCCACCATACCGAGGAGGTTCCTTTGTCACTTATTTGAATTAACATAGGAAGAAGATTGGATTTCAATTGCAGTGGCTCCATGAATAAGATGGATTCTGTTCTCTTCCCAGGGTGACAGTCAGTGCAGCTAAAGCACTGCAGACTGTGGAGGAGTGGAACAGGGTAAGCACAACTAGCATTTGCAAGGACACTTCAGTAACGTCTGAATCAAAGATTAATCTTCAAGAGTAACGTTATATATCTTGTCAGTTTTAGTACACTGATAATCAATGAAACTCAGCATGTTGAATTTTTAAGTCATCTCAAAAACAATGGAACTTGGGAATGTAATTACTTAATTCCTATATTACTCATTGTCCCACTGCCAAGGGATACCTTGTCTGACAGCCACCTTCTGAGCAGCCACCAGCAGAAAAGAATAGAATAAAAGGAACAAAATACAGTGAAAAGAAGATGTTGGTCTGTGGAACAGTAAGGTGCATGGTTTCCAACATAAACACGAATGTTCATGTGGACTCTAATGGAAAAACAAATGGTAGGCTTCCAGACAGGATCTTCTCTTAACCCTGGAAACATAAGGGTATTTCGTTAATTACCACAAAAAATTCCCTGTTTCTCACAGGATAAGAACTTGTAAATGGCATGATCAAATTCTCACATAGAGAAAGTGATTATGAATGACAGCATGAATTCCAGAATTACTCCGTTCTGTTCATTTTCAATTCACTTACTCTCAAGAAGAATGGGAACTTTTTCCCATAGAATCCAACTCTGAAAAATTCTGGCTCCAAACGCTGTTGATCCATGATTTTATCATACAAAGATGCTTCCATCATCTGGGTGAGATTGGTAAAAAATGCAATTAGTATTTTTTGAAAGTATATTTTTACCTTTTACACAAAAGGGAGGGTCTTTCAGCACATTGCTCTGGAGTACTGGAATTGCAGTACTGGAAATGCATCAGATTAATTCTTAATGACCTGAGAGTTTTCAAGAATTAAAAAAAAATGCTTTTAAATATATTAAAGGAGTAAAATATTAGATTAATGACAACATGCATTTCCATATTCAAGAGAGTTGTGTCCAAATCATACCAGACTCCAATTATTTAAGCATCAAATATGGGTTTCTATAAAAATCTCTCAATAGCAATTAACATAATTTTTGATCAATACATTCTGCTTTTATTTCACTGAAAACATTGATACAAAGTGATTTTAATGCAAGAGTCCCCTTTTTCTGATGATATTTCAACAAAGCATTCTCTGTTCTTAAGTTTTTAATACTGTGAAAAAACCCCACTCTTAGCTCTATTTTAGGTAATGCAGACAGTTATTTAATATATGTATGGTACCAATAGCCACCTAGTTACATCGCTGTGGGAAATCTCTGCACCTCCGTTTTTGGATTAACGTAGGTGGTGCAGATACAGGATATTTCCCAGTTCAAACACAAAACACATCAAGTACACTTAAACATGCATAAACTAATAACTGTAGTGACATGATGATAGTCAGTTTACTTATGCTTATAGGATTCTGCCATTGGGATATCTAAAGACATGTGGAATAAGCAGATCACAGGGAATACTGCCACATAGCTTTGTGGTGAGAATTTTGCATAATGCCGTTAAGCAGCTCTGGATTAAGTATACTTCAATCAGTCCTAACAGTGAGTATCCTACATGTACAGAAAATTTAAAAATGAAGCTGTAATATGAATCTATCAGAAACAGACAAGAAAAGGGAAGACTGAATAATCTTTAAAATACGGTATCAGAACGAAAGAAGAAAGAAACAGTGCTTAGAGTTCTAAGAAAAATGAGAGAGAAAGCAGGGACTGGTCCAGGAAAGATTCATTTTGGCTCTATGATATTAAACAGACCATATTTTTAAGCAGTAAATAAAATAAAATTGCAAAGGTGTACGTTGCTTGTTGCAAGCTGTTTGCTCACAATTACAACTGCAAGGATAGGTTCCTGCTCCTAGTGAAGGACTGCATAGAGCACAATCCCTGGACAAAGCATAGGAAACAAATGAAAATGAATTTGTAATTTTTCTGCATAAGCATGCACACAAAAGGGGTGCTGTAAAGGTACAAACATTGCAATATCATTTATTTTTGCCATTTTCTTCAAAAAGCTCACACTCCTTTTTATAATCTTTACTGTAGAAAAAAAAAAACAACGGATAAAAAATAAAGTTTGCAAACTAAACCTAAGGACCATCCCAAGGCAAATTTAATTTTCTAAGTAACTGAAAAGCTTTTGGATCTCTGACTGATGAAAAGTACTCAGGTACATTACCCTCATCTTGCTGAGGTTTCTGTAGTCATAGTAGCTCTCATACTGTTCTGCAATTTTCCTGCATAAGATAATTCCATTTTCCCAACACTGCAAGCAAGTAAAAGACATTCAGTAATTTCAAAGTAAGTGTTTGACAATTCATGATTTAGAAGTGATCTGTTCTTTCTATACTAACATACTTCCAGTAACTGAAAATACTTGATCATATTGACAACCAGACATACTGATAGCTGCTGAGTAATACTGATGTATTCTCTGGAGAACTGAAAATATATTTAGAGACTTATTTAATAAATGATTCTTACAGGACTATCACTGCACAAGATATGTCATTTCAAGACTGACAGACATCTCTTTTGATACTACATACGAGATCAATTCAACTCAGTACAATTTTTACAATTTAACATATCCTCCTTACTTTGTAGATTGAAAAATATTTTACTGCACCATATACTTTAAATTCCATAAGTTGATTACAGATTTTTTTGAAAAAACTGATAATCGACATCAGTTTGATTACATTTACTAGGCTTACATGGATATTACACTAGTTACACAAAATTGCAATACATTGCTTGTTTATCAGTAAGACAAATTATCACACAAAGTATGTAAGAAATTTTAGACTACAGGATAATTACTCTTGCTTAATTCAGAATAAGCATTCTCAGTGATGACAATGAACTGTGGTGCCTAAACCCATTTGTTTTCAGAGATTCTGCAATTGCTATTCTAAAAGATACAAGATGATTTAGAAGGTGCAAATATAGTTCTTATAATCCAGACCCTTGAATTTTTTTCCTCACTTGGTCATTAAGTGAATTTCATCACCTTCATATGGCTCATTTTCACCATCTTTAAAATGAGGAGAAATTATACTGTGTTTTATAAAGTGCTTTGATAGTTACAAAGCAAATTGCTAGACAAGCGAAAATTATTCTCACATGTAAGTGTGGGATTTCTAGGATACAAACACAAGATTAGAAGAAATCTACTATGTCACTAAGTAACTGCTTAATCAGGCAATAACAAACCCTTCCCCTCTATATGAGGAAAGACTGCAACCCTGGAAGTAATGTCTTAAAATGAATCAACTAGGTTTTTACAGATCCACTCAGTAAAATAGGGTTATTTTACCTTTCCCCTATCAAAGTTTTGAATGATGGTCAGATGGAGACACTCTTTACGTTGCCACTCTGTTTGCATGGGGTAGTTGAGGAATTCTCTCAGTGGCCGATCAGACCATTCCAACAGCTCATCATACAGCAGGAGTGTGTAGGCAGCCTCTACAAGACAAATTATAGCACTGTATTTATGAACAACCAATAAAACAGCCAAACAAAGCACACAGAAAGGTGAATGCTCCTGATAAGATGCACCTTGTTAATGGGTATATGATTCATTTCAAGTATAAGACTTTATTTCAAGTATAAGGTAATGCTGGTTTTGGACAGTTACTATCTGCAGCTACATTAAATTCAGCTTACAGTTTTCACATGCTATTTCAAGTGGAATAACTGGGACAGTTTTCCTGGAGTGTGACAATACCAAGGGGACTGAGAAATTAAGAAACAATATCCTGCTTAGCCCTAGTCTTCCCGAAACTCTCAATGGCTTTGTTTTCTGAACAATGACTGGAGGATGAGGAACGTCAATAAAGAAAGAGGAAAGAAGACAGATAGGACTGTGGACACAGTCCAAAAGAGATCAGGGCGGGGAGGGAATGGAGAGGCAGATGTGTGCTTAAAAGACTCCATTCTTTCTCTCCATAGAAATAAATCCCTCATAGATGAGTCTTGACACTATCATAACAAATAATTTAGAAGTGCACACAGGAATTTTATTTTTTTTTTTTTTTTTTTCCATTTTGTAAAATTTATTTATCTTTAGGTTTGGAAGGAATCTTCAGATCAGGGTAGTAATCTTTAGATAATGGTTAGTAGAAATTACCTGGGAATATCAAAATCATTATTATTTTTTTTACTTTGATTTAAAGAATTCCTCAGAAATGGTACATTGCAACTAGTATTAAACTAATCTCTCTATTGCAAAGTCAAACTTTGGCCAATTACGAAACACCAGAAATACTACTCGTTTTAACAATTCAATTTGGCTAACTGTGCATATGCATTATGCATGGGCAGAGACACCTTTCACTAGATCTGGTTGATCAAAGCCCTGCCCAACCTGGCCTTGAACGCTTCTAGGGATGGGCACCTACAACCTCTCTGGGCAACCTGTTCCAGTGCCTTACTACCCTCATAGTGAAGAACTTCTTCCTTATATCATAAGTTACCATAAATGTATATAGAAGGTTTCTAAAATAAGAATGGCCACACTGGACAAAAGGTCTGAAGGGTCCCTCTACCCAGCAACCTATGTCTGGCAGTGGAAGCATAACCAATAACATACTGGTACCTTTGGGAGAGGTCTGTAACTATTGGCTGTGCACCAAAACAGTAAGGAGAGATAAACAGGGTTATTCACAATGTGGGAAATTCAATTTATACATGAAAGACTGAAAAAACCAAACATTTCTAAGATGGAATGATACAAAGACAATCTCATTACACTTCTCGGGTAACTGAGGAGACACAAGAGGAATCAGTGCGTTTATGTGTTTCAGCCTTAAGAGAGTTATATTTATAGCTGTAACTGAGTGCCGGGTAAAGGAAGATTTGAAGCTACATTTTATAATAAAAAGGGCTTTTTTTGTACAGAGTATTATTAGAGACAGTCCTGTAAATCATATTATGATAGGAGAGAAAAATTCTTGTAAAGGCAAGCTGGGTTCATCCCTAGAATGAAACTATGCAGTTAGCGAACTAATGGTGCAACATGTAGGAATGCCGCTGAAGTAGCAAACTTCCTTCCCTACTCCTGTGTACTTTAGATCAACTGATTTACAAAAGGCCTGTGTGTTGTCACTGATTGATAAGGCAAAGCAATGGACTAGATAAGTCTGTTCTCCAGTGGAAAGACTGTCTCTATCCCAATGCCATGGGTGTGAGACTATCCCTTCTTAAGGCTCTTAAGGCAGAAAATAAAATCAGAGTTGTGGAGTGCAAAAACCACACGTGTTACTAATAAATACACAGGAAATACAGCAAAATCCTGGAAGTAAATTTTGAGCAAAACACTGCTTAAATTTAGAGCTGATGGTAAAACAATTAAAAAAAATTAGGTTCCTATCACTGTTGAAGGTAAACTGGACACATATTAGCAGCCAATATGTAAAGAAAACTCAACATTGCTTAAAGAATTACTAAGATTGTTACGTAAAATCAGGAAATTAATAGTTTGGCACAAAAGCTGGCTGTGGCAAAGATACTGCTTGATAATCAAAACTCTCTTGTGACTCACTGCTGCCTGGTCACATGAGGAAATTAAAATCTCTCCTTAATATGTCCTGTTATCTAGTCTACACTTTAAAACCATGAACTGCAAAGGGACTGGAAATTCCAAGTGAATGACCTTTCCTATGGATAGCAGGAAAGCATAAGGAAATTTGCTGTGGCAGTAGGTACCTGTAGGCTATCTAATAGTGGCCACCAGCCAACTAATCTGATTTTAAGAAAGGAAAAAATCTGGAGAGATTCAGAGCACATGCAGTTGCAATTGCAAACACTGGGGAAGATGTAGGTATTATAAGCTCAGTTAACTATTTTGGCAATCAAAGATTAATTTACAGATACTGATTTTATCCTCTCCAGCAATTATGGATAGCATGTAGTTACCCAAATGGAAGTGTACTTTATGTTGTATATATTTATGTATCTTATTTCTTCATTTAAAAGATAATGGCCAGCCATGGCACTCAATTAAAATTGAGAAATCCTGGACAACAGAACTGCAAATGTGGTATGTGAAGATTCACAAAGACATCAGCAAAGGGCTATACTTGTTACAGGTTTCAGGGTCTCTGTCTCTTCGTTAGTAAGAAATACAGGTCTTCCTTTTTTTTTTTTTTTTTAACCTAAAAGTTAGGTTCTGAAACACAGCTGTGTAGAAACATCACACCAAACAGCTAACCAGCAGCATTACAAAAAAGTATACAGACATTATAGCAGAATTAAAAAATAGTATACACTTATAAAAACTTCTTCTAAACTTTACTCCTCTTGGGTGAAGAATGACAGTATCACACATTTCTGCTAGTGCATATCATTAACAGTCATTTACATTCAACAAGACACAGCAAGTAGTAGAGTTGTGGGGCTGAAAAAAAAAATCCATATTTTGAGAGAGAGATTAATTGGACAAGGAAACTCAGCTGTTGTCTGGCTCTGTATGTTCTGCACTGAAGACACAGCTTACAGGTTTGCAAAAGACTGCAAATCATGGACAGGTCCTAAATATCTTTTTCTAGTTTGTACCCAATTACCTGTAAAGTTTTGTGCTTTCAGATGTAGGTCATACAGCTTATGAATATAGCGAATATACATCTCTTCCTTGTTCAGTTCAGTCTTGTAAAAATTCTGCAATAAAATTGAATTTTGTAATGAAATGTAGTAGTTAATAAACATGATAGCGGTTACACACAAAAAGACTTCAAACATAATGGTCTAGAAATAAATGCATGTATTTCAAAAGTCATTACACAGAATTGCAGTAATACAGTAAGAAATAATAAATAGAATAGAATTTTTCAGTAGACAAGTCAACATGCTCCTGCATGTTTTCTTTTAAATTCTCATAGCACATCACAGAAAGACCCCAACAGAACCGAAATCTGACGATTCTTTCTTTATAAATATAATCCATCCAAAAAGTGCATCCATATATCCTTACTTAGGCCATTTAACATCTTGCTGAAAGCTGTATGTTGATTTTGAAGTGTTGACAGCACTCTGACTTCTGTATTCATATTTTAACAAAATACCTACTGCCTAGTATATCTACTCTTCCTTCTGTCATAGTACAGTGCCAGAAAGACTTTGGTACCATTATGAAGAACTGTTCAATATTGTAAACAACATAATCCTGAATGAAAAATGTGATTTCCTTGGCCCTAACTGATGCTGGGAACTGGTAACTGATGCATTAATACTGCATTGCATGATTGAAATATACAAAGTTGCACTCTAAAGTGATATCCAGGACAAAATTTCTAGAAGTGGCTAAAGATTTCTGGACATGTAACTGCTATTTGTTGTTACATGGAGAAAATATGGAATGCAACATCAAAACTCTGAATTCAAAACATTCATTATTCATTTACAAGCCCTAAAACAAAGCATGAAAAAGTTATAGGGAGAGGAGCACTCTACAGCACTGTGAACAACTATTGCCATACTCACTATGGACATGCAGCTACAGTCCCCCAGCTAGCCACACTTAACGTTCAGGATAATCTGCTTTGGTTAATAAAAATTTATAGAAGAACCTAGCACTGATCCTCATTACCACTTAACAATTTCTGTTCTATTATTCAAATCACCCTCTATTTTGAACTCTAAAGAAGTGGCCAAAATTTTTCCCCTGTTGTACAGTATTATAATTTTGTGCTGCTGTTTCCTAAATTTAGTTATTATTAAAGAGAAAAGTGGGAGGAACATTATCTAAATACCAAAATTAAAACTTTATGGAGGAGGTATTTTTTTAACTGACTTGAGAAAATTGCTACATATCATTAGCTCTGTAATGCCCCCTTTAGACCACCGCCTTTATAATCCAAAGACTTCTGACTTCTCTTTTCCTTCCACAAGGTGTAGATCAGAACAGATGCTTCTCTTTAGAAGGATCTGTTTGTATGTTCATATTTACCTGTCTGAAAAAAAGCACAACCTACAATACAGAATTGCTAGCAATAAAGCATTAGGATTAAACAAAACACGACACTGAACTACAGTACCAGACTTCTTGGCTCTTACCCCCTAGGCACTAAATGCTCCAGTACTTGTCACAAGTCTAAACTATACAAATAAACTGGTTCTTCTCCGAAGCTCAGCTCTGACAATGTCCAGTTGGACTGTAAGGCAGACCACAGCAAGACAACGCAGTCACAACTCACAAAATACACCATGCCAATAAAGGTGTTGTGTGACCTTTCAACAAACTATTTCAAGATATAAAATATAACAGATGTAGTCCTCAAAAGAAGACATGATGTAAAAAGTAGACTTCCCTAAGTAATAAAGACTTTTTTTAATAAGAAAAAACAGCTTGAAAACAACATTGAAAAAATTAATGTGGACATGTTCTACTTAAATGCCGTGATATCACATGCCAACGTAGACCATCACAGGAAAATGTCCTCTTTCTAAACAGATATAATTTTAGATTAATAGAATCTGAAGTATCGATTAAATATCAAAACCCAATGAGGACCAGAGATGCCTGAGAAAAACTCCTCAGTGAGTTGTCAAAAGTTATCCAATATACTTTCAATGCTTTTATACAGCTCTGTGAAGACCAAGTTCTCTCATTAGAAATTCAACTTTCAAATGGGAGTTAGATGATTCTTATGCATAAGGAACTAACTCCACTAGACACGTCTTAAATCAGCTTTTCCAAACAAGCATTACCATTAGTGAAATCTACTGCAGATGATCCAGAGGGTGGGGATGGTAAGAAAAAAGTTCCTACCTTCTCTCATTTAAGTTATTTCTGGTGATGCATACACCTCCTGCCTATTTCATGATGTGGCATAATTCCAGTTTATTTGATAACTTGGTTAACTTGGACAATTCCATTTTCTAGAAGAACAGCATATACCTCTATGACAAAACAATGTAAAAATTCTCTTTTCATGTCAACCAGTCCTCTTATCTTTGTAATACTTTTGAAGCAGTGGTGAAAAATGAAATATTGCTTCCTCCTCTGGACTTCAAATAATTTTAACATTATACATTCCTCCGAACACTAATTACATGAAACACTAGTTGAGATTACAACCAGTTAATCCACCATATGAGCAAGCAAATGTCTTAAAATTTGCATGCTACATTTGTAATTGAAATTTCCTTTTCAAAATTTAGCATTTGTTGTTTCTCTGGTGCGTAAATACTACTAAAATTTGTCTGAAAATTATTAGGGTATGAAATCTGCCTTAGCCTGTACAAGTCATTGAAAATCCCATTTAAAAATATTGCAGTGTTTTGGGGTTTTTAAATATTTGAATTTTCTTTCTGTGCAAATCTTGGATGATTTGCTAATAATAGTTTAAAAACTCCTTAGTGATAGGATGAAAATAATCCAGGTACTTTACAGAATTCAGATGATGCCACATATTCCAACAGAAAGCCAGCTGCTCTATGGCTACGTAGTAAACATCATCCCTATTTAGAGAGCACTATTTTCCTACTGAAGAAGTCCTTTATTCTCCTATGTATAACTGCTACTTAGATGTGATACCAAATTGTTGCACTGACGTCAAAAATGGAGAATTACAAGTCAGCTTATTCTGTTTTTTTCCCTGGCTAAAAATACAGCTTTCCAAAACATTCACCATGAAAATGGAAACTTTCCAAGGTTAACAGAAGTCAATAAACTTGTCAGTGGAAACTGGCCTAGAACCAAAATGCATCTTGTAAACAAAAATGAAATATTATCCATGCTACAAATTTGCACTGTTGGTTTGTTGTAATGATAACATGACAAGAAGAGGTCTTGAGAAGCATTTCTGGTTCTTCTATTGGGAAGAGAATAGATAGCCTTCAGTCTTTCAAAGATATCCCATATTCTATGTCGTAAGAACCAACTTGTGTCAGTTATTGGGGAAGAAAGGAAACAGGAGAAATCATGTAAATTTTGTTGGGTTTGGGGAAGGAGGAAAGGCTTGTTTGTTTCTATGAATGCAGAGACAATTAAACTTGGAAATTCACTTTGGTGAAGTTTATCCAGTAGGAAGAGACTGCAAACTGAGTAAAGCAGTATTAGAGATCTCTCAGAGCTCAACTATAAAATGCAAAGGAAGACTTAACTCCTCACTGTATCAATTTCCCCCTGAAAAAAACCATCAGTGATTCTAAGTGCAATATTGTTCTGTCAACTTTCACTCAAACTGCGTCAAGAAGCAAAGTACTTCCTATTCAAATATGTGGCTGTATACTAGAAAATGCTTAACTGAAATCATAAAGGGAAAGAAAAAGTATTATACAAACCAAAAGGCTAACAGTGCAGCCAATCTTTTTGCCATCCACTTCTCCCATTTTCATGCAGTCCCTAAAACAGAAAGTAATGAAAGTCAAAAGGAATGATGTTTATCCTCTAATAGTGAAGCACATCTCAGAAAACAGACTAATTTGGCTCAGGAAGCTGACTGAAATGATGTAACCAAAAGGTATCTGGGTGAAGAAGCTGACCCAGCTGTGTAAGGGATTTCATGCCTCCTTTTCTAGAACATGGAATACCTCAATCACCAAGAAAATCAATGTTTTTTATTGGCTCTGTCACTGAGTGTAAGTGACTGTTAGAGATCATTTGGTTTTCTTCATACCTTGTGCTCAAACTATGCCAGCAGAAGCCAGCATAGCTGCCAGAAGAGGCAGTCCTCCTCCTCCTCCTCCTCTTTCCATTCCCAGTCCTGCACTGCTGCCTGCACAAAACTCAGGAAGAGATACAGGCTAGGCAGCATCTTTTGCTGGTTTATAGTTTAACCCATGTCAGTCAAATCACCACAGTGCAACACAAACACTTGTGCCGTCATAACGAAGAGGGTGATGCGAATGAGGGAACGAGCAGCAATGAGTCTACTCTCTTCAGAGACAGTGTACAATTTAAGTGGTTATGGAATTACAGCATTAGTTCCTCCTCTAAAAAAACAGAATGACACTGATCCGCCCTGTAAAATGCTCCAAGATCCATCAAATTTTCCTCAGTAGTACTTTTATAATTAGTATCATTTATTGTTTGGGAAAACCACAGATCTGATCCCCAAGCCAGAAGTTAAAATGGAACCATGCAGAGTTTGATTATCACGCAGGGAAAAACAGTCAGTATAATCATGCTGGAATAGAAAAATTACATGCAGACATCACTATGCAGTCACTAAAAGAAATTGAACGTAACTTTAAAACATTCTTGCATACATGAGCTAAACAACTGTCTCAAATACTCTCCTAACTACTAGTATACACAATTGTTTTGAAAGACTGAGGGCCCTGGAGATTGCAGTCCAACCAGTCCCTGAAGAGGAACAGCACTGCCAGGCTTCTAAAAATTAGGAGTCCAGTCTCTGTTGCTGAAATAGCTTTCCTTTCAAACTATCAGTGATGATAGCAAGTGGAATACCCAGAGATCTTATCTTTGTATACATACTTACTACACCAGCTGACACAATAACTAAGCATGCTTGACATAATGATAAGAATTTTACATATTCTGCCAGGTGATTAGTACTGAGCTCTGTATCTTCAAACAGACGAGTCACTAACCTACTGCCAAAAGTTCCTATATTCCTTGATAGGAAACTCATGCATGCCACTGGATTTTCATACCATGGAGAGGCTACTTGGTTGGTTTTCACCCTGCTTGTTACATTTCCCTGTTGACTAAGCAGCTGCTGACAGAGATCGTGAGCACGTACAGATGATGTGTCCACATGCAGTCACCATTTGCGCAAGATGACCATATTTGCCCCTTAATATTTTGAAGATGACAACCTTATTTATAAATTGTGATAATCTCTCACCTGTAGTCCAGTAACCTCTCCATGAGGCGAGTCACAGTGGCGATTAATGAAACACCACTTTCCCTCCATGTTTCCCGCTCAATTTTCTTCAGTAGACTGGAAAAAAAAAAGCCAGAACAATTTAACCGTTTATTTTTAACTGTCACTATGACAACCACTTTGCTTTTACCAGTACCTTAATACCTTAGCAACATCTTTGATAGTTAGATTTTCTTTTACAAACACCCTCCCAAGAAGCATAATTTGGAAACAATGTCTTACCTAGGATAAGGACCAAAAAGTGGAATTCTAGTCCAGGAAGCATTGACAAAACAAATGATTTTTATATTAGCTGCATCAGGTTAAAATATATCAAATACTCACTTTTCAGAATATATTAATATCCCAAAGACTTAACAGAACTCTTAGAAAAAAATTATATATTAAATTCATGATGATACATCAGAAAATGGGGAGTTTAAACATGTACCTAGAAAAGAGCATTTATCAACTCAAATAAACCTTCCCAATGGGACCTCAACATTTTTCACAAAAATTTTTCCTCCTCTCCTCTCTAATAAATATTTCAGTACACATGAAATTTAAGAATGGGGAAGGGATTTTAATAAGATGATTCTCCCTCTTCACTTAGTATTTCCTTCTGAGAACATACTATCATGCATGTGTAAAATTCCATTTGCTTAAATTGTCCTAAGATCTTTTATTAAAAACTGTTGAGTTCTTACACTAATGTAAATGCAGATTACACACTGAAAAGATTTCGAAACAGTGGTGTAAGTGAAGCTGTTGGCAAAATTATACTTAGTATTTCTGTTACACGCCTCTGACTTTCACTGCTTAGGTTTATCAAATACTAATCATTTAGGCATGAATTTCCCACATTTCCTCTCCGAGAATGAACAAGGAAATATTTATTTACAGAGTTGTGTTACTTTTATGCTTTGGTGCAGGACCTCAGATGGGTGACATGTCTGTGGAGACATTATAGCAGTCTCCCTGAAAATGCACTCAGGTATGAGTTTACTTAGAAGTCTCTGAAAGCTGCCACATACATATACTCAGAGCTTTTTAGAAGAGTTGTTAATAGCATCTCCGAACCTTCTGTCTGCAGTGGGCAAGCTGTCAGCTCTACTGACCTTCATCTATACTGAGCACGTTCAGTCCCATAAGACTCCTACGTCCAAATTTCACCAAACATATAACAGCGCTCAGTAACTCCTACATGCCAACTGCACTAGCTACACTCCAGCTCTGTTCAGCTCCTTACATTCGGAGGGATGTCACAGATGCGATTCTCCAAACTAATTCTACCTAAATGAAGCTGTGCTCTGCTGAAAGCAAGGAGGAAACACTGATCTTCATTCTGCACCCTTATATCAATCTTAAGATTCACTTCTCTTTAAGAGGCAATCAGATGTCTTCCCCTCGCATTCAGGGACTGGCTACCTGTCATTGCTACCAGAGACAGATTACAAGGCCATCCTTAACCAGAAGAGGCTGAAGCACTAATCTGGTATCTCTGTTTTCCATATGCAGCCTAACCTAATTTGCTTTTAAACCCCTTATGTTCCTTTCAATACAAGTTTTTCTGTCCAACAAGATATAAGAGTAGAGCCTGTTACATTATTAAGCACTGACTGACTACTGCCCTGATTTTTCCTTTCTATTGTCTTTCAACCCTGTGTTAAACAGGAACATTTCAACGTAAATTCATCAGAATAATTACCTGTAGTTCCTGTAGAAAAACAGTACAAGTTTCTGACTTCTCTTTTAAAACAGATGACTTTCATCTGCATTTGACTTATGCATGATCTTTATAAATGTATTGACATACTCATTATAAATATACAATTTCTACAAATGGATTGTGTAGATACATTCCAAGTACTTATTCAAACTAACATCAGTGTCACCAGTTGAACAATTTTATGACGTGCCACCTCCTCTCTACCATTCATCTTTCACCACAATACACAGAACACTCAGAATGAAAGAGCTACTCAGATACATCCCTCATCTTCCTCATGGTTGTATCTAGATAGAATTAAATCCCTGTTACTTACAGGTCCCAAAGCATAGCCAAGATGCTATGTTCTACAAAGAACTAAAGGGGATAAACAACACAGAGAAACAATGAAAAAGTTTCTGCCTATCTAAGCTACTACAGCCTAGCATCTGTGCTCATTTGAACAACTGTGGTTTGATTTTGATTTTTTTAAAGTCTTGGGTTCCCAAGAAGGGAGTGTGGGGACCCAGAGGATCAGAGCTCTCCAGGAAAATATGCCAGGCTTAGAACCATGTTCAGGCTAGCTCGATCATGTAGCAAATGGATTTTATATGCCTAAATCACAGATTCGTTCAGACCATTAACTCCCAGGCATCTAATCCTAGAGGTGCCTTAAAACATCTGGATGTCTATTTTGGAGTACAAAGTCCTCTAGCTACCTCACTATAACCAGAGGTTCCCTTATCTAGTCAGCTGGGTCAAAGTCAAACTTTGCTGCAAAAGTTCAGAGATGAGTGAGGTGCTACCCAAACCCCACAAAAAATATTCAGAAGGGCTCTGAAAGACTCAGTCGAGAGAGTCTACCGGACTGGGTGGTGCTGAATTCAGTCATGCAATTGGGGGAAGAAATTAAGACTGAAGACAACATGGGAGAGGTAGCAGTCAACACTTTTTATATAACAGCTTCATGGCTAGAAAAATCACCCACAAATTGGCAGAGCTCAGTATTAAATGCCTGATCAGCTTCAATGTGAGCTGCAGTTTATTCAAAGAGAAACGTCATTGTCAGGTCCCCAGGGGAGCTCACTAGCCCAGATTCTGTGCTTCAGTAATGTGGCCACTTAACTTCCAAACCTGAAATGGCTTCTGTTAGGCCAAACTGGAACACAGCTACAGAAGTAACAAACAGGCAGCATACATTGGATTCATCACAAAAGAGCTACCTGAGGATATCCCTTGTCTTCCAAGGATTTTGTTCTAACCCCCAACTGTTTAATGAAGTGAAATCATTCTTTTCCCTGTGCTAATTAACTAAGAATTCAATTGCTGTGTTACAGTGTAAATGTATATCAGGACACCTTTCATACCATGGTTACACTGGGTAGCAATTACAAAATCTAGTTTCTCATGGTAGCAAAATGTTCAATACTTCATGCTTTGCAGCTCTTCAGACGACATCAGGAGCTAATCACTGAGAAGTCACATTCAAGTCCCTAGAAAGACACTGATTCAAAACAAGCAAGTCAGCTTCCCTCTGCTTTCACTATGTCGTTTCATTTGATAAAGATAATGCTGTTATAAGTAGTAAATACTAAGCACATATTATTTTAGATATGTCCAAGGACTCTTATAAATTTGTCCATAAAAATAGAAGATGCTCAAAGATGCAGAGATTTCTCTCTGGAAAAAAAAAAAAAAGCCGTTAACGTGGGAGTTGAGAGATTTAAACTCATTTTCCGATTCAGACAAAATAAACAAAAAGCATGACAAAATCTCCAAGTGTCACACCCACTGCAGTTACTAGACTGTATCCAAAGTAGGTGTATTGCATCCCCTTGGCTCCCAACTGTACCTGTCAAAACCAACCATGACAAATCTTCAGAAAGATCAGGAAATATTGTAGGATTTGCTTTCATTAAAGACTACAAAACCACTGCTTGCTACAAAACTGTATTACTGTTTCACAGTCCTGGAGTACATACCACATCTCTGTCACTTCAGCCTTGCATTTCTTGCATTGTCTAAAGACACTCTAATATTGTTTAGTTCACCCATGGAAGAAATAGAAAATAGAAATAAAGAAACTGACCCCATCCCTTGCATTCAGCTCGCTAAACTGTCCATCTGATTCTAATAATTTTCTTTCACATACACTAGAACACTACATCACCCTCCATTTTAAATGAGTATTTTCTGCAAGCTCTCCTCTTGAGAGGTGCTAATGTATGGAGTCAAATCAAACTCAGATAAAAAACTAATGCTAAATAATATTTTTTCTTAAGCTGGAAGTGCACTTGAGGAGTTACTCTGAAATTTCCCAAAGCCTTTAGTTTTAACTTCTGTCATACCAGAACAGAAACAAGTATACTGATGCTGTGAGACGTTTTGCAATTTAAATTACTATGACTATGTCTCCAGCATTTAGATTTATAAAAGGCTCTCACCATTTTTCACTATATCTTGTTTAACATCCCCCAGCTTAAATCTAACTCAAAGCCATAAAAAAATTAGTAACTATATTTCATATATGCTTTCTTATAGAATTTAAAGTTATTACAGTGACAGACGTCTTGATGTATTTTGCACAAGAGAATGCATTCAAGCTTCATTTTATAATTAAAGCTTTTCCCTTAATGACTTAATTCTGAAGTTGTAACACTGTATTACTAAAATAATGAAATCATCTTACCTTTTATTATCTTTACTCAGATTATGAAAAATTTCATGAATAATTAAAGTTCTGCTTTAGCATACTGTACTGTTGTTTGCCATTATTCATCCATTTTCGTAATATTCTGCCTAATTTCCCTACCCACTTTTGCTTCTGTAAATGATAAACATTTAGGAACTCCTATTTTTTTTCAACTCAGTACAATTAAAGATTGTTATATGTTTGCTATTCACAGACACTGAGATCTGAATGTTGTTACTTAAGCAAAGACAACAAAGCTAAAATGAATACTTAAAGAAGGAATGGTTAATAAACCATATAAACAGAAAAAGATACTGTGTTTAATAGTACTGAAGAATACACAGCCTGGAATCCCGAAGACGAACAATATATCTCCTACTAAACACACCAGAAATAAGTGAAATCTTCCACTTAGGTGAAATTGAGTTCTGAGGAACAACAGAGACAGAGTTCAGTTAGTTATTTTGTACCTGTACTCTGTGACAATCATTTATTTCAGTCAATGGGACAACTTATGGCAACCTTAGGGACTTCAGCATTATTATTATTATCTTTTCCTAGTAGAATTCAGTGATGTGTCATTTATTAAAATATACTAACAGCTTAACAAATAATTTATAAAATAAAATAATAAATAATCTTACCAGAATAAATAAATCAATAAATCAACAGGTGACATTACAGAGATAAGTACAAGTTTCTGGCAATAGAACATTACTTACTAAACAGCTTTTTGATGAATTCTCACACCTTGTTTTCAAAACACTCCATTTGAGCTCTACCTTCACCCTATGCAATTATGAAGCATTTCTTGCTTTTCTGATGTTAAAATTAGTAGGTAGGTGAAGACAATATTCTGTAATGTAACAAATTTAGCCTTTCCTAATTATAGCTCTATGCAAGAAGTACAGTCAGACTTTATATATGCCATACAACACCATAAAATGTATTATTCCTCAGATTTTTGGAAGAAGAACCCCAAGAAAAAAACAAACCAAAATGAGATTCACAACTGGTTTAAGAATTACTTCTCTACATTAGCATCTGATACAACCAACCGAACTCAAGGAATTAGTGTAAGATAAACATATTACTCACATACTGTTGAAGAGTTCTCGGTATGTTTCGTCACCTTTACCTTCCGACATTAGGCTGTCCAGTTTGTCAATCAGTTTTGCTTCCACCTGCAACATATAAGTGTGGTGTAAACAGCTTCTTTTTCCTTCAATAAGATTCGAGAAAATTGAGGGAAGATCTGTTTATGTAAGGGACTTTGCTAAATGCACATCTTGGAATTATTGGTCAGTCATGTAAATCTGATGACCAAGTCATTTTATCTCTTTGAAGCTGGTATCATTCCCAAGGTTTGTGGGGTTTTCTTTTTTTTGAGGGAGGGAGCTAATTTAAATTGAGCAACGTGACTTTAAAACTACAGGCTGAGTAGCATTTGCTGCTGCTAAGGCAGCTATCTATTTATGGATTCAGACAAAAAGCACACAGCCCAAATAAATTGCCTGAATTCTCACTGCAGGGCTGTAAGCACAAGCCATTTTCTTAGACTTTAATAAAAAGATCATATTTTCTGACCTGCACCCAACTCTTTACAAATTAATTTTTATACATGTCTGTACTGTTTAGAACACCTGGGGGGCTCAGACTTAGTTTCCCAACCTTCCTTTCTTGCCAGTGTATTTGGCTAGAAACCCAATTTGCTGGATTTACATATTAGCTATCAAAGAAACTTACAGAACGTATCTGGTGGCTAATGATGCCTTCAATGCGTATTTTGAAGTGCATTGATTATAAAACATATAGAGGTGAGGTTACACTGTGTGTAAATATTTCAAACCTCCTTTTTTTTTAGCGGTTACGTATTAGCAACCACAAATCTAAAGGAGAAACCAAGCTGTTGTCAGGACATTTTATTTTAATAGATCTATTACAATTTACATTTAAACACAAGCTGAAAACACAGAGAAGCAGAACAAGTGATTTTTTTCCTTCTCACTCCTTGTTAATATTTTTATGGTGACTTCTAACAATAAGCTTATACATTGAGAGTGAAAAGCTACCTACTTACATCACATGCACTCCTCCGTTCTTAATAGTTTGTTTTGTGTTTCAGATACAGCTCCCACCCTAAGCATTATGATTGCCTGGAAGTAATTCAAATACTTCTGCTTTCCTTCATTTGAAGCAGCAGGAAGGAGGGCACTGAGAAGTGGTTTGAGGCAGTCTGAAAGAACTGAGTGGGAGCTGCGGGAGCAGATGGCACACTTGGTCGTTCCTTCCTAGCCTGTTAAGAAGGTGTTTGAGCAGAAAGAATACTTGGATCCTTACAGAAAAACATTCCTCAGAAGGATCATATGATCTTTTTTTCATACTAACCGGAAGGGAAGCTAGTTGAATCCTATCTAACCGGTAGTCTGTACTGCTGTAAAGCAGAGATGAAAAACCACCACAACAAAATCACCCTTGTTGACAACATCTCAAGTTTTGTTCTTCACTTTGGTAGATCATGGATTTTATCCCTCATCTTACATTACTAACACGATAGTACTAACTGGAGAATCTTACTACCCCTGCAGAGGGTAAAAAGGGAAAAACCCTGGTAATCCCTCTCCAACAGGTATAATGTTGTTGCTATCTTCTCCACCCTGAATCACCCATGGTTAGAACCAGCACTCTCTGAAGTGCTTTGATTTCAGTCCTGTTTTATTAACAGCTTCACACACAGTACCTGTTTGAAGTTGCCACTTCGCCTTTGCTCCCAGTCCATCATGTCATGGAAAATGGGAATCATTACATTCCTCAGGTCTGGCTGGGGGATCAAGGTCACTTCTAGGAACGGGCCAATCAATGCTGGAATAAAGTGAAGCTTGTGCTCCCCTAAAATGAAAATGAACATGAATGTGAACTGGGTGTTCTGTGAGCTATCAAGCAATCCAATTATTATGAAGAATTTAAAAGTAGCACTCTAGAAGTTGATAGATTTCTTTATCTCATGTCCATCACAGCAAAGGCTATTTCTTAAGCCCAAAACCTGAAAAGATGCAGACAATACAAGAATATAAGGCAAACATACTTCATCAGATTTTATTATACAATACTGAGTTCAGAAGTGGCAGTGGGCTACCTGTATCCCAAGTCAGTCTTCCAAAAGGAGAACAGAGCCAATGCAGTCTCTGGGCATTTCACTTATTTTTCATAGGAATGGTTTGGTTTCTAGGTTCTACATTCTTGTGTTTACAAAAGGGTTAACTGTCTGATATTCTGTGCTCATCAAAAAGAGGTAAGTATTTTGATTTGTACCTATCTTTAGTTTTGTGAGTACAGAAATGGAAGTACATGTTTTGACTGCAGGAAAGGGAAGAGGTGACTCAGCTGTTCTCAAAACAACTCACTTTAAAATCGGTGCTAAACATCTTCCATTAACTCACCATATTCTACTTAGCAGAAAACTAAATTTTGTCAGGAAAGCTAGGAATGGCATACAGTAAAGACTGACCATTCAGTTCCAGTTTTCCACAAGTAAAACTTGTGATATCTTCAGAATAGGAGGATTATGAATCACAGTGCACTGACTTTCAAAGCTGGGAACTAATTTACGTCCAGTCTACCTCTGGGTATTCCAGTGGGCAGTCATCCCTGCTCAGTTCTCTGTTTGGTGTCTATGTTTGTGCAAAGGAAAATCAGAATTCCCTTTACTGGAAACATCCCAGGATGCACATCCATATGAAAGCAAGGTTACCGTGCAAAGATCAAGGCTTATGAGGACTCATAAGAGAACTGTAAATGCTGATTAGCATAACATCAATTATATGAAATATCCTGCCTACAGTATTTAATTGGACACTTTACCAGATAAACTCCATATTGTACCCCACAAAACTCACCCCTATTGAAAAACATCATGATTCCCTCCTTGCCTGTATACTGGGTTTCCATTCAGCAGAAAACAATTTCAGTGGGGAGATGGTGCTCACTAAGGTCTTATGCTACCATGCAGGAAGGAGATGGGACCCAGGAGTGAATCCTTGATATATACCAGTTTAGAGATACCCACCATGTATCCAAGTAATTGAGAGGGATGCCTTAGAGTAAGCAATACTAAATACTGTAAATAAGTAAAACATGCTAAATGACAAATGTTAACGAGACATTTAAGCAAATACTTCTTACTTTGAACATTTATCTTTCTAATACAGGCTGATCAGAAAGACCATTTTTTTTACAACTACATATCTTGATGGGGAAAAGATTTATAGAATTGAGATGACAGTATCTCAGCAACCACCATGGTCTTCATATCTTTAATGAAGTGAACTGCCGAATAATTGAAACACAAAGATGACAAACATAGTGTCCAAATCTTCTACACAGTTATCAATTTCTTCCCAAACAACATTTAATTGCATTGATCTGATGCTCATACTTTCAGTTTGCACAGTTATTGCTTAGAAATATAAAAATGTTCCTAAATTTATATTCAAGCACTTATTTTTCTTGTGTTCTACAATGTGTCATTCATACATTGGTCACTGATTTGTTTATGACTTTATATTTTGGTGCAACTAGGACTTAGGGAAAGATTTCATGCAAATCCAGCATCTCAAGAGAGCTTCAGAATAAAGATATATGTCTCTCCCTTAAAATGTTTGGCAACAGAACTAAAACTGTAAACATATTTGCAGGCATAATAATTCTGCCCAAAAAGAGCACTACTTTCTTCTCTAATGTTCTCTGATAGCATTCTTTCAGTTTTCTTTGAAGAAATAGGGATAGCTCATATACAGTATCAAGGCTTAGAAAGCTGAGTTTAGCGATAAAGAAGGGAACTACAGATAACTAAGGTTTTCAAGGTTTCAGGGTTTTCCTAAACTTGAATCAAGACTTCAGGTGAATTTAATTATCAACAACTCCTCTATCACTGGCAAGTGTATTTAATAAGAGAAGAAATAAAAAATGTTTTTCATTTTATGAGCTACTGATGATGTGTTTAATTACTTACCTAAATTTTGCCACATGCTGAAGATTTCACATCCCATTGTTACCCGCATGTCACCATATCTGATATGTTTTAAAAAATAAAGCAAAACAATGAAAAAACTTTTAAGGAAATCAAGTTCATATGCCATTCTGTGACACTGTTAAATGAAATGCCTCATTTGTAGTCATAAAAAACTACTTTAAAAGTGATGATTTCTTCCAAGTTTTTGCTCTTTCCATCGTACCCAGTTAAAACCAGATTCCTAAACCCAAGTTTATTTGCAGTATTGCGAAAACTATCAGTCCTTTCTAAATGCTATACATCAGTAACACAGCTGTGAAGCAAAAGCTATTTTTTGCAGCAATATGCTGTAGTCTTCTCTCTGAGAATGAATAGTTTTGCTCTAGCTTAAAGAAACACAATTAATTCACACAGACAACAGTGCAGTGTCTGGCAGAAACACCTGAACCAGTGTGAATCAACGCATGAACTGGAAATTAGTGTTGGCACTAATACAACAAGGCTATTTTGCTTCAAATATCTGAACCAATTTGGGCACTTCTACAAAGGCTGCTGTTAGCTCTGAAGATCTATACAAAGGGCTAGAATCAGATCTCATTCTAGTCAGTGTTCTTTCTCTTTTCTGAAGGCCTTTTTGCAATCTCCCATGTCATGCATTTTGAGAAGTGTTTTATCTGTTAGAGTTTTCTAGAAGCTGACGGAGTACTTACTTTTCTAAAACCTTTTTCTTTTTGGAAGGTGTGAACATCTCCAGTTGCAGACATAACTGATTTATAAAAATGACAGCAAGAAAAAAGTAGGAATCCCATATCTACAATAAGCATATGACATTTGGTTATTTCATTTTCTCAGTACCACCATTTTATAATGACTCAGGATGCAAATTCTCAAAACACATCACTTGTTTCAGTCTCAACTAATAAATTACTCAAACTGTTTTTGATTAAATTTCTTTGCATCCCATATACTTTTCACCAACCCCAAAATGTTCAGCAGAAATATATCTGTTTTACATATTCTACATCTCTTAAATGTAAAAGTTTCAAAGTTGCAGATAATCTTTTTTCTTGCCTCCAAATCAGAAAACCTTACCTTCTAAATTTGGAAACTTTTTTTTTTTTTTTATTTAAATAGAAGACTACAAAAAATTATGCCTTTAAGTCCAAAAACTATTATAACCCAATTACAGATGTTTCATGGCAGGAGGAAGAAAAAAGTGTAGGGGGAGCCCTACTCTAGACACTGTAATTCTGCAGGTAGTAATAATGTTGCTAAAGAAATTTAAGGAACATAGATGCTTCATCTTTTATCAGTTTTAGCCTTTGAACTTGTGGAACTTCCTCATGTCCAGTTAGATAAATCTATATTCCTGTCAATCTCTAACAGGTTTCTGGATTTTCAGAGAAGCATCCACAACTCTGCTGGAAGTTAACAGGAACTCGCTGTCTTCTCTAGGAAGGAAATTCTGCACTTCTTATGATGAAGCAATTGGACTGATGTCTCTTGGTTGGGCAGAATATTCATTCAGGTTTCCATGGGAATGGGTCTTTTCAGACGCATTCCTTGGTCTTCTCAACCAAATCCTATAACTATCATTCTGTAATTCACAGTTTATCATAAGTGCTATATCTCACTATATGAGGTACTCACTAGCATCTTTAGCTACATTCAGCATGCAGTGTCATAATCTTCTAATTTTAATTATGCAGTATGTTAATTGGTCTTGATATTACAGAAATGCAAACCTGTATTTTTGATAAATTTGCATCAATTAAAAATAGGAATAATTTTCCTTTCTGTGATAACTTCAAACAGACAAATAATAAAATAAGTTTCTATAATAAAAAAAATTACTATGCAAAAATCCTGAATAAGTAGTCTAACATAGAGGCTGAAATAACAAAATGAAAAAGAAAAAATAAAAAAAAAAACCCCACAGCGCTCCTGATTTTTAAGAAAGTTCTGTGTTTAAGAAAAAAAAATAATCTCTGAGCACTTGAAATTGATGATTTAGTATGTTCTAGCTGGAGCTAAATTTAATAACAAACAACCAAGCCCAAGGATGAAATAGCAGCTACCGCATCTGTCTTACGTTGGACACATTTACTCTACCTTGTAATCAAAGTTTTCATTTAAGAAGTTTTTACGAAGGGCATCCGAAAGGTACAAGACTGTGGTAATGATCACACTGGGAAGAAAAAAATGAAAAAGACAGTAGTTTACATTAAGTAGAAATTAATATTTAAGATCTAGAGCCAGGTAATTTTCCAGTGAAGAAGTAAGTTTATCATGTATGGTGGCATAAAATACTACATTTTAAACATATCTGACAGCTCCTATTGACAGAAAACATGTGCATTAATAAAAAAAAATAGATGTGATGTAAGACTGTGTGCTGAAAACAGATGTTCTGTATAGAAAAATATAATTGATCAAAAAGACAAACCATAAATTTTGTTCTGCAAATAATGCTGATATCAGATTTAATACACACTTTGTCCTACTAGCGCTAATATAGACTAGCGCTAATATAGTTGGGCAATTTGCTTTCAGCTTTCTTGGTACTGAAAATAAATGTGTATACATTATAAATATAAGATATCAAATAATTACCAATATGCAATACTGACAACACTGTTGGTCAGAGTCTTTTTAATGACAACAGAAAAACGCAAAACTGCATGAGCTCTGCAAGAAAGATCTGCTTCTAATGATCTCTATTCCTTATTGCAATACAGAACAGAGATGCATAATGTTGCATACACTGCCCTATATTGACACCTGCCTGAATTATATTAATCTATCTTAGATAAATATATACAATGAAAATCCTTTCACAGTGGTTGTCACCAGAGATCAATGACAGTCTTGTTCATTGTAGCAGCCAAATTTGGTAAACGACAGAAACAGAACATCCTTAAAGATTATTCAAATGTTATTAATTTCAAGGATTCAACTCTTAAGATAACCTCTGCAGCACTTGTGTCTATCAACATATTTACTCAAACCAAAAATGCATATAAACCACTAAATTCTTTTTGAAACTAGTCAGTAATGGATGCTTACGGGGGAGAAATAAAGATGAACATAGAATGATCTTTTTGCCGTTACACGTGTGTATTTTACAACTGTTTCTGACAGAAAGACTGTATCTACACATTTAATTTAATTACCATCTATCTGCTATTAACACACCTAGTACTTTGAAGAGGGTTCTTGACCAGTATGCTGTTACAATACTAAAATTTGTTTTCCTGTCCATATTTTTAGTTAGTAAATAAAATAGTAAATTTTTTTTACTATATTTGCAATGCATTCAAGACAAAATATGTTTTATTAAATATAATAACAGCAATGCATGCATTTTAAGGGCATAATGTTTTTCACCTTCACAATATTGAAGAATTATACATTAACCAACCCATCTAGGAGAGAAATTATATTTTTCTTCTGGCTCTTTTAACAGATTTCAAGTTAATAAATACAAAATGGCTATATATAATTTAGTTTATTACTAGTTCTAATGTTTGCTCCCATTTCTCTACATTTAAAATGACTGCCAAACTTTACCTTCTCATCTGATGTCTCCAAACACCTATAACAAGTCTGAGACTATTTTTAGAACACTGCTCAAGTGTCATTTGTTCCTAGTTCCACTGCTCAAATGTCATTTTCATACATATTAGTTTCTCAACAATCATACTGTAGCTTTTCTATTCAAGTAGTGTTCCATGTTTAGCCTTCATCTGTATCGTTTACCCCACTCTTCCACCAACGGTCAGTTACAAGGAGTGTACAACACTCCTTGTTACACCATGGAAGACAAAGTGAAACATTAACAGGCTTAATATAAGCAAAGTTAAGAAACAAGGTATGGGTAAGAAAAGAGTCTTGTCATTCTTGTTATTGTGCATGATCTAATTTACAGCCCATATGTTTCACAAAATGGAAGCAGTTTGCATATTTCAGGAAGATGTTCTGATAGAAAAGGTCAGTTCATCAGAAGTATTGCTTTGTAAAATTTCAACCTAAGTCCAAAGTAATAAATCCCTGAAAAACTGTATCCAAGAAAAAATTTCACAACATCTCAAGAAGTGCAAACATATTGCCAGGTTCATATTAAATAGTTCTATTTATGACTGAGACAATTCCTTTCTTGTCACATTCCTTCCATGGTAGGTGAAACTGAAGAGAAAGATCTGCTTCAATTCTTCTGAGAGATGATTAGAATATAAATATTAAATTCAATGTTTATATTTTTTTCCCCAGAATTTTTCTGAGATAACAGAATAATTGCAATGCAGGTATTTCTTGCTATAGGCAATGTAGCTCAGGTTTGATTTATTTAGTAAGTAAAAGATATGATATGGATTAGCTGATAAAATGTGGGTGTGTAGAGTGAGAGAGTGTATGTTGTAGATAAAAAACCTCAAAACATCAGACTGAACATAGATGAAGTCATAGTTTCTGACCCACAATCTGTTATTCTGAATCTAAAACAAGCCAAAATCAGGTAGGACAGAAAGCATGGCTAAGGCTGGGGGTTCTTTTTCCTCTTTTCCTACAAATAATGTAGGTTCTATTAAAAAAAATGCAGAAAGCAGAGACAGCAGCCAGAGGACAGATGGACAGCTGCCCGATCCAGTTCAATACTCACATTCCAAGTTGCTTCTCGCCAACAATTTCAAACAACAACATTTATTTTAAATCCATTTGAGTATCAAACTAGAAAACGTTTGAGTGAGTCTGTGCAAGACTTGCTTTTCTTCCTCTTACCACCTGCCACAAATTTTTTCAGAAGCACTGACTGTTTTACAGGAAAAAAACTTCTGCATTTAGCTATTAAATTATTCTGGGCTCATACACAGAATGCCAACCCACAGCCTGGTCAGGCCAGTGTTGACAGAGTGGCTTTCCTATCAGATTTTCAGAGCAAACATTTCTAAAGTAACCTGTTTGAAAAATCCAAAGCAGCTCCCAGCAGTTCAACAGCTGGTTTGCTGCCCGGACTGTGCTCTGGCAACTTGGTTTTTGCCTGGGCAGCCCATGGTAGAAAATGAAAGCTTTCTTATTCCATTCTGGTATCAGACAAATATAAAACATTAGCTTCTCATTTCACCCTTTGCTATTTCAGAGTGAAATCTTCCTAAGCACAGAGGTTTTTGAACAGAATAAAAGTTTATTTTATATTTCATAAATAAATAAACCTTGTCAACTATATGTGTATCTATCTATTGTTATATGTATATAAACTTATTCATACATGCATACCTATGTATATATATGCTTTTTGTGACAGACTGAATGTCAGGTTCTGTTGTTAGCAACATTTTGTATTACATAAAAGCAAGAACATTAGCAACACCATGGATTACATAAAAGTAAGAATTTTTGTTCATTGTAGGAGTCTCAGACTCCCACACCATGGGAACTAACAGGATTCTTCAAAGCAGCCATAATGTTGAAACTAATGTTAATTCGATGTCTTCCTTTACTGTGTACTCTGTTTGAGTTACTTTTAAAAACAAAAAAGTTTCTTTCAGTCATTACTGATTTAGATAACCAAAAGGATTCTCTGTTTAAAGTCCCTATGCCCAATTGCCAGTATATACATTTGGAACTTTAGTATAAGCAACACACTATAGCAAATCTTACTTTACAGATCAATTATTTTACTAAAAGTAATAATATTCATACACCCATTAAGTGTATTTATAAAATTCAAATTGAGAAATGGATGATGCAGTACCTCTACCATTTGACAAAATGCTGAAAGGACATTCATAGTTAACCCTATATAGATCTTTAAAATTAAAGCTTCTTGCATACCGAGAACAGTGGAAAACTTAGTACATCGTCCAATAATACACAGATGTTATAAATATCAAAACTTTGCTTAGCAAGTAGTAGAAACTCACTATGTTCTCCAACAGCCTCTTCAACTGTTTATGAAACATGACATACCTGGAGTTCAGCTGAGTCTGTTAAATGCCCTGAAAAAATGCCAGTCAATTAAAGCACTACATAAGTGATTCTATTCCTAAGCTTGGGGTAACTTAAACAAGTGACCATTACACACTGATTTCCAGTTGAGAAGGACATTATGAAGGTGTTATCCAGAAGTTTCAGTTTTAGTCTGGTGTATTTTATTATAGAATGTTGGATTCCTCTCTGGTGCTAGGCAACTGATTCAGACATCTTCCTATATTATGTGGTGTTCATTTGCAGTTACAAATAGAAGCTTTCCTCAGAGGGCCAGCAGCTACCTTACTACCTAGTTGATGTAGAAAGTGAGTCTATCCCTATAATGAAAGAAATAAAAATTGTATTTTCCATGGTATATATAAAAACATATTTTGTCACTCAGTAGTAACACCCATGTTAGAAATCTTAGATAACCATAAGTAATTACCTTTCTTTGCTGAATGCATGCTGATTAGCTCACAACAGATATGACATCATTATGCAGTTCTAAACAGTTAATTTCTGTCTCATTGCTTGACTGCTAGAAGCTAATGAACATAAAGGATTTTTTTGCATGTTCTATCAGAGAACACAATTCAAAAAAGATCTAGTTCTCTGCTTTAGTGCTTAGTCTGCCTTTTCAAATGTTACTTTATTTCTCAAATTTTGGAAGTCACTTGGTAGTTGTACAATGCAAGCCATTAATAATTTTTCATGTCGGGCATCTTGACATTCAGAATTATGGATCATGCATGTGTTATCATGAAGTATCTTAATTTTTAGATAGTTACAGATTTGTGTTCTTGACCTCACAGTATCTTCTGTTTTTTTTTTTTATCTCAGCACCTAAGTATCAGACAATCAGATAATTACTGAAAACACTGCAACAAGAAAGAAAAAATCTGGAAGCCAGGGGGCAGCAATTTTTTTAAAATATAAATATTATATATTGAAAGAATTTTAAGACCTAAAAATCTTTCTGGTAATCAAAGTTCTTCATCCATAAATAAGAGAAAAAATAATTTTTGGTTTTTTTCCCCTCTCAGGAAAAGCTTATTACCTGTTTTTACCTTGCTAGGACTCATTTCTTCCCTAGGCTCAGACAGGCTAAATCTCTTTTCCTGTAAATATCAGACAGTTTGAATTTTTATATCACTCTAGGGACAGGGGAGAGAAAAGACATTGCTGCTGGTGATGTGACAGCAGTGATGGGTAAAACTTCCAAGACACATGCTGCCTTCAGATCAGCTACTTCAGCTTGGGCTGAAGTCCAGACAGCCAAGAAGGTGGCCATCTTACACAGGAAGGAAACATGACAGTTATTTTATTCCTGGGAAGCAGGAGTTAGAATCCAGAGCATTAACAGATTACCTGATTATGCTCTTAAAAAAAATGGGCTAGACTTTCCAATTTTTCCTTTTAGACATGAATGGAGCAAGGAGTTCAAGAAGTTTTGCCTTCAGTCCTGAAGAGTCTCGCTTCACTGGAAGTGCTCTGGCTTATCTAGCGAAGCTCAGGAAGAATGGCTCGCCGCTGCTTCTGTCTGTGGTGTACAGTGCCCTAACTTCTCATCCTGCCTCCAGGCTCTTCCCTCTGCATGTAAACATTTTAGGTTGGGACAATTCTAGCAAAGCGACTACTCTGTGGCTCTGTGTCTTGAACACCTCGCGGAAGCTGAAGGAAGGCAGTCACCGCAATGGCAGTGGGGGACACAGATTAAAGGAAGAGCTCCCATTCAGAGATGGCTCTGGAAAAACTAGTGCTCTGCAGCTGAGGAAAGAAGTGGGTTTTCCTTCCTGCTGCCTCAAAAAGGAACAGAAACTAAGCCACAGATATATAATGCAGGAACAGTAAGTCTTTAGTTCATACCACACTTCTAAGTACATCTGGCTAACCCCTTGTTTAACAGCAAAACACCATTTCCTCCACAAAGGAATGAAATGCCTAGCAAAGCAATTATTGAATGCTGAATTGGTAAAGATGTGGTTATATCCTATTTGCTGGCAGTACTGCTTATGTGATTGTGTGTTATCGGATTCAGTTAGCTGATCTGATTCTCATGGCCAATTCCCACCAACAGTTATTGTCAACTTCTGCCTATCTTCTTTGCCCAACAGAACCGGACAGAGTCACTTCCTAAATGGTCAGAAACAACATGACAGGATTAATAAAAGAAGATGTGTGATGCTAACTAAAATGCTGGTGCAAGTAAGTATTCCTTTTGCAGAACTTAGCCCAAGAAACACGTGCCAAGGTCGTTCCTAAATTTTAGTTTTGTACATGTCAGCTGTTGCAAAGCCATCTGCCAAGCCAGCTGTTTACAGAATATATAACAATTTCTTAGATTATATATTTAGTCTAAAAGTTCCTATGTTTTTTCACTCTTGTCCATGCTTCTCAATTTATTTCTTAAACAAGATTATCAGATACAGGCTGGTATCAGCTGTATCTTCTTTAATATCATACACAGAAACAAATGATCATACCCATTCTTTGATTATAAACAATTATTTTTTGCTGGAATTCAAATTTGGCAAGATTAGCAACACTAAGTGGGGTAATAAAAATGAGCAAAAGTGTTATTTTTTTCAAGTCATGACAAAGCTTGAACAAATACTATGATATGTGCATATCCACACACACACACATAACAGGCATATATAATGAACACAAGTTTTGCCAAATTTAATAGTAACAATAATCCTGTTACTAGTAGTCTGTACAGTACCAAGAATTTGAATTCTTTGTGGACCCAGCAGGCACAATGCAGACTAAAAACCAATTTCCATCAGGCATTGCAATATGCACCATGAAAGTTTAAGTCAATCCTAAATTCTGTATTCCTAGGTCTGCCCAACACAACCCCCCTCCTCTGCCAACATTGGTGTTTGTATAATTGTGTTGACTATTCAGGTGGCTTATCTGATCTAAAGTTAAGCCTACAAAAAAGGAAAGCTGGTAATGTAGGTGAAATAAAATTTAATAGTTTCAGACCCACAGTAATGGCTTCTCAGAAATGCTGGGACCCTGTTTCTCTAAAAATAAGGCATGAGCAGAGAAAGAATAGATCAAAAGCAGGGTACATCTCAAAGTATCACAAGGCAATGCTTAAGAGCCCTACGTTACTGTTGCCTGTGCTGTACCTCATTTCCTCATTTGTGCTTTTTCTGACAAGCACTAAATCAACAAACATGCAAAAACATCATTAATGATATTACAGCGGATAATTTCTTCTTGAGAGCACACAGATCTTTACCAACTCAGCATTTCAACAAACAGATTTGAAATGAAGTTCTGTTGAGACTTGTCATTTGCTACTTGGAAAACAAAGCTGTTGATGCTTAGCATCTTCATTCTGTAAAAGTGTTTCTGAGTTTCCAGTTATATGTGCTTACTGTAATTCAGAAGAGAGAGATAGATTGTATTATGAATTTGTCATGTAAAGCAAGTCCTGAGATTTTCAACCTTAAATTCAAAAATACAGCCAGCATTAGAACAGATATTTTGCACTTTTATCACATACATAATATAATTTTATTTATTTATACCATGATCTTTGTAGACTACCTATATTTTTTATTAACACTAAAAATGCCTTACTTGTTTGCAACCAAACGCATCACTGTCCAGTCTTTTGGAAACATCTCTGGTCTTATTAGTATCCGAAATACAGTGAAAATCTGCAGCAGGAAATCCTTTGGAAGGAAAAGAAGCAGTCACATGTCTTTGCTGCTTTAAAAACATCAGAGGTTTAAAAATATTTTAATCAGAGACAAAAAATCATTATAGAAATAGCAGAATTGCATTTATTTTTAACATAAACCTGTATTTTTTCATTTTTTTGATTCCTGCAGAATGCTTCAAAGAATGATTAAATTCATTTTTCTTAAAAGAAGGAAAATAATTTAACATGCCATTTGACTGACAGCAATGCATAAGAGAAATGTCAAAGATGCATGTGTTTTCCACCCATACACTTCCCCAAATGTGATCCTGAGAACAATTTGCAAATCAAAAAAGCACTTTACAAACACTACAGAGTTCTGAATATCTCCTTAATCATGCCAGGTTTTCAGCGCTTTCAAGATTATTTCTAAAAGTGGTATTATTTGGTGGGAAAGAGAGAGAGTGTAAGGACAATTTTGTCATTAGGTTCACAAAGACCAGTGAATTCAATAGTGATGCCCAGGCCCCTGAACTGTTAGCACAGCTGTCTGTCTGTATGCAGGTCACTTAACCATTCTACCTCATTTGCTGAATCTATAAAAACACTGAGCACGTGTGAGCTACTTCGAATGTAGAAAGCACTGCTAAAGAGCTTTTAGCAGTTTCATCTCCTATGTCATTTAACTCACTAATAACTATTTTAAACTATTCCTCTCAGCACATGGTTCTTCACATTTACTTCTTTTTGACAAATAAAACTACCAACAGTAATATTTCTAATGACCCATCTTGATTGGGTATAGTATTGCCAGTATTTTTTTTGCAAGCAAAATGGAGCTTTTGACATCATGAAGAGCATGAGGCAAGTGATATAACACACCTAACAGAATCAGTGTGGTACCTGACCTTGCAATGTTTTATATTGATTCCACCCACATCTCTGTAGAGAGTTAGCCTGAAACACAGGTGAGGAAGACACAACAAAAGTATACCAAGTAATTTCAAACACCAAAATATATTCTCAAGTGCGTTTACCAAAGTGGAGATGATGGGCATTGCACAACAGATGTCTTTCATTAGAGAATCACTGTAAAGGGGGATGAATGCAAGCGCTGGGAAAGGCAGCTGAGATCCCTGCACCCACCCACCACAGAAGATTACATAAAAGAGTCAACCTGTTTTCTGAGCAAGATGTCAAAACTTTATCTATATTAAAGAGTATAAACGATACTCATTGCAGATAACACAGCATTTGAAAGCAGGTCACTAGCTTTACAGATAAACAAGTAGCTCTAGGAGCAACTCATTTTTCCCAGACTGCTTTTCTATAGATTTGCAACTTGTAGTTGCATGTCAACACTTCTGTCTGCTCCTTTTTTTTCTTTAGTGGGTACTTCCCTTCCCTGTGCAGTAATCCCTACAGATCTGTGACATAATCTCTACAATACAGTAATGCCTCAAATACTGCTGGATGTCACCTCACAGTAATGCCCCAAATTCTCCCATATTCCATTTTTATCCCATCCATTGTCCAGACATAATATATGTTGTTGTTGTTAGGGAGCCAACTGGCTGGTTGATGAACTGAAGAGACCAAATGGCTGCTGTTGGGAAACCAAGCAATGATTTAAGGACTTAAATCCCAAGGGATGCATGTGGTGTCAGCTTAGTGCCTTGAGAGCTGGGGGGCCACTGCCAAAGCCTGATGAAATTTATCAGCTTGTTCAAAAGTCATTAAGAAAAGAATGACAGAGAGGAAGATCACATATACTTAATTTCTTTAGGTGATTATGCTAAAAATCAGTATATACCTTTTATTCCAAGCAAACTTTAAAACAAAGCCAACGTAGACACTGGCATTAAGCTTTGAATCATTAACACCAGGCTAATTATTTCTGATTTTAACAGGAAAAAAAAAAAAACAAACACCAAAAAAACGAAACTGTGTCATCAATTTAGTGATAAGTGATACCAGGTACAAAATGTGTATTTGAAAAGCCAAATAAGACTGAAGATCTCTTTGTTACAGTACATGTCAAAAAATATAAACAATGCAGTATAATTCAAAGCTGAAATATAACTGACAAAACATGTAACATAAAAAACGATAAAACTAGTCAGTTTTAAGATTGTCAAGATACAACTATTAAGCTTCTATTAACAGAATTAATCTGTAGCTAACTTTTATTTTTCATTATTCACTTTTTGTATTTTTGGTACAGTTCCCTAGGAATCCATTATAAGCACGAAAATAATCCAAAGGTAAAATGCCAGTTGACTAGACTGATACTTTTCCATTACTGTGCAGGTATCCTTCATGGGTCAGTGCCGGTGTTTGCTCCCAAGGGACCTACCTCCATGTGACAATGCCATAAAATGTTCTGATCAGCATTCCAGTGCCTGGCATTTTGCATGTTGCAATTGCACATTTTTGTTTCATGATCCAAACGGCACAAGACATTACTATAAAGTACCATTCATAGAAGATCAATTTTGTAACTGTATTTAGAACTGTTTCCTCTGCACTAAACTATTGTCTTTCATAGCTGTATCTGCTCTGCTGAACACATCATATAGATTTAGTAACAGATTTTAACATTTAAAAAACATTTTTGCCGGCAGTATAAGTGAACTAACATTTGGTTGGTTGAGTACAGATATAATTAATGTCTCATATGTCTTCTATCTTAAGAGACAGCAAGGGAGTAATTTTGTCCTTTTACATACTCAAAATACCATCTCTTAATATTCCTACCTAATGTACGTAAGTTCTAGTATGATCTTATGGGACTTAAATTATATCACAGTTATCACAGTTCAGTTTCCTCTAGCAGCAATATTTGCTTGATGAAATTATCAAACTGTGATTAAGTGAAAAGCATGGCCTTCTGAAAGTCTGAAAAACATTTATTCATTTAATCAAAAACTGCTTTTGAATTTCTTTCACATCTTGGGACCTGATGAGATGCATCGATGGGTCCTGAGGGAACAGGTGGATAAAGTGACTAAGACACCATCTATCATAACTGAGAAGTCATGGCAGTCCGGTGAAATTCCTGCTGACTAGAAAAGGGGAAACATAATCCCCATTTTTAGAAAAGGAAAAAAGGAAGATGCAGGGAACTACAGGCCAGTCAGTCTCACCTCTGTGCCCAGCAAGATTGTGGAGTTGATCCTCCTGGAAACTATGCCAGGGCACATGGACAGTAAGGAGGTGACCGGTGACAGCCAATATGGCTTCACAAAGGGCAAATCCTGCCTGACAAACTTGGTGCCTTCTACAATGGAGTTACAGTGCTGGTGGATAAGGGAAGAGAAACTTATGTCATGTACCTGGACTTGTGCAAAGCATGTGACACTGTCCTCACAACATCCTTGTCTCTAAACCGGAGAGACATAGATCTGACGGATGGACCACTCAGTGGATAAGGAACTGGCTGGATGGTCTCACTCAGAGAGTTGCAGTCAGTAGCTCGATGTCCAGATGGAGACCAGTGACGAGTGGTGTTCCTCAGGGGTCTATACTGGGACCAGTGCTGTTTAATATCTTTGTGGGTGACATGGACAGTGGTATTGAGTGCACTCTCAGCAAGTTTGCCAGTGACACTGATCTGTATGGTGCGGTCAAAACGCTGGAGGGATGTGCCATTCAGAAGGACTTGGTCAGGCTTGAGAGGTGAGCCTGTGCAAACCTCATGAAGTTCAGCAAGGCCAAGTGCAAGGTCCTGCATGTGGGTCAGGGCAATCCCAGGAACAAATAGAGGCTGGGCAATGAGTGGATTGAGAGCAACCCTGCAGAGAGGGACTTGGGAGTATTAGTGGATGGAAAACTGAACATGAGCCAGCAACGTGTGCTCACAGGCCAGTCATATCCTGGGCTGCATCAAGAGAAGTGTGGCTAGTAGATCAAGGAAGGTGATTTGTCCTCTCTACTCCTCTCTCGTGAGACCCCACTGGGAGTACTGTGTTCAGCTCTGGGGCCCCCAACATAAGAAGGACATGGACCTGTTGGAGCAGGTTCAGAGGATGCAATACAGATCACCAGGGGGCTGGAGTACCTCCTTTATGAGGACAGGCTGAGAGAGCTGGGGGTTGTTCAGCCTGGAGAAGAGAAGGCTCTGGGGTGACCTTATAGCGGCCTTCCAGTGCTTAAAGGGGCTACAGGAAAGATGGGGAGGGACTCTTTGTCAGAGAGCGTAGTAATAGGACAATTGATAATGGTTTTAAACTGAAAGAGGGTAGATTTAGGTAATGTAGAAATTCTTTACTGTAAGGGTAGTGAGACACTGGAACAGGTTGCCCTGAGAAGTTGTGAATGCCCCTCTCCCTGGAAGTGCTCAAGGCCAGGTTGGACGGGGCTTTAAGCAACCTGATCTAGTGGAAGATGGGTTGGCACTAGATGATCTTTAATGTCCCTTCCAACCCAGACCTTCTATGATTCTATGATTAGCCTTGTATGCATGTAAAACCTTCTTTTAAAGCAAGGTCAGACTCTTCACTGGATCTGTCAAGAGTGCATCTATATAGCACTTTAGTTTTGGTCAACAGCCCACATTGAAGCTAATTGCTTGGTCATCCGTTGCTTTGGTTCACACTGCAGTCATCTATTTGTAGAGCTTTTTTGCAGATTGCCAAGGTTTGACAGTGCCCAGGCAACTCATCCATCCTGTGGCCAACTCCTTTCCCAGATCTTTTCTTTACTGCTTCCTCAATCTGTATCAGAGGCCACCCAAATATTTGTTTTAGAGCTTCCTCTCTGCCCCAGCACTCATGCCTTCAGAAGTTCCATACATGAGCAGATGTCCCTGCCTAACAGGGAAAGGATGTGACTAGAACTAAGCTTCTTCACCAGAGACATTCCGCACACCTATGGACCTCACACACCCTGTGTTCAACGTGTCATTGGAGAATAGTGGAATAAATTGCACTTGGTGGTAGGGTTCGGCACCCACCTTACCTGCTCAAGGCTCCTCTAGCTATAAGTGAGGGTTCAGAGAACTAGTGAGTTTTACACCCATCTCTATGAAATACTACCTTTTCCTTCATCAGATCTCTTCTTTATATCTGTTCTGCCCCATTATATAGGGTACACCGCCAATGGACAAAAACTAGGTCTTCTGGCAGGTGCTTATCTGTTTGTTTTGTATTCTTTGAATCTATTAATTAAAAACCCCACACATATCAACCAAAACCACTTTGCTGTGGTCAAAGCCGCATTGTGCTAACATACACTGTTTTTCTCATTCATATTCCCACTTCTCTCTTCCTATTTATAACTTCCACTGTTACCTTTTGTCATAAATTATATCTAAGCTTTTTTGGAGCAGTAAATATCTGCCTACAAGGGCACCCCTGTTCTATAAATTGCTATAAAATATATTTGCTAGACAAAGATGGTATTTTGTGGTAAGCAAAAGGAGCATATCTTTAAAATAATACTGAAAGATAAAAGGAAGCATTTAACTTTACTGCCTCATTAAATTCAATGTTTCAAAAAGTGAATGAAGTATAGTCTCTGGTGCTACCACTGAGCCATGAATCCCCTGTCATTTCTTTCTTACTTCATTTGCATGTTTTCAAATATAAAATGCTTTTTCTATCTTCTGCTTTGTGTGGAAAAAACCTGACTTTCTTAAAGAACTGACTAAAATAAAAAGAGTCACCGTGTCAGTTACTTAAAATATATTTACAAAAGAATGGAAATATTTCCTTAAACAATCACTATGTTGAAGCATCACTCAGATGCATGTCATATAAAAAGATGTACATGTCATTCCCTCAACATCTCCACCTTACTATAACTGCGACTAACAAGTTGGAAACAGCCTTTAATAATTTTAGTACAAACTTCAAGAAAAAAGTAAAACAATAAGAACTGCAAATAAATTTTAGAATGAATGACAACCTTCATTCCCTTCTCACAAGTACTTGCATGAGTGAGTATTTGTTTGGAGAAGTGGTTTGGTGGGGGTATTTTTTTAGTAGTATCACAAATGCTGTGCAAACGTATTCATACAAGCATTTCACATTGTCACCTTGAGAATTACTCTGGAAGAAAGAAATAACTTGTGATATCAGTGTCTAATCCTTCACTATAGATGGTTAATTATAAACAGAGGTAGTCAAAGCACAACAGATTGCAATTCAAAGGCCTGGGTTACACTCAGATAAGTCCCCTGCAAACTCCATATCAGATTTGGAACTTGTAATGGAGGCTTAGGGAAGACCCAATCCACTTTGACATCACTGACCAGGGGGCAAAAAGAGGATTCAGAAATACAGCAAGCTGATAGTATTTACCACTGAAGCTTAAATCCCAAAGTACATACTAGCTACAAGATTAACTATGGCTACCAGTTCAGCCTCTAAAAGAATTTCAGATAAAAAAAAGTCTTATCACAGATATTTACACCTTCTGAATCTTCATTTACTTATACTGATGTCACTTCCTAAGAAGCATATCTTAGAGCAGTATAAAGTACCAAGGAAGTTCCACACTTGGGAAACAAAGCAGAAAAATACAGAGGTAAGTGGCAAGATGGTTTAGATAGCCTAAGTCATACACAGTCACCTCATGATTAACAGCAGTGTCAGCCTCAGACACTAGCTCTCATCTTACCGTCGTGCTGTCAGTTATACACATTTCAGTGATATCTGATATTTCGAAGTGAGGGAAAAAACCCAATATATTATTTAAGATTAAGGAATGCTGCATTAATTACGATCAACCTACTGCCAGTGAATCACTGGTGGAGCTGATGCTGATTTGATGAGATCTGAATGGAAATAACAAACTCTGGACTTGAGTTCTTAAGACCTATATTTTGATAGCTGATGGCACTGGCTACAGCTGCTTTCCATATGTCTCTGTATAATAGTAGGGTACGTGCGTGGGGGGAATTTAAATGTGTCAAATGAAACACCATTCAAGCATTAATTCTAGAGATTTTTCATATTCTAGAAGCAAGAAAGTCTGAATAAACTCAACACTGTATTTCATAGATACATCAAACAGAAATCAAGCTTGAAACCTCTAAAAAACATAAAAATCCAAACCTAGAAATTCAGACCTGCTCAGAACTCAAACAAAAGGGAAAATATTTTTAGTAAAAAATGCCTAGCTTCCACAAGATATACTAAAAATTGCCTGAGGATAGCAACTATGGTAGGTGAAAACAGATGCTGTAATACTAGTATAAAAATCATCCACCCTATATAACTCCTAGGTAGTACTCTTGATTCATGATAGAGATAATTTCTTAGCAGCATCTTCTATCTTTCAAGCTCAATATGACCATCTCACTACAAAGAAAAGGCACACACAAATGCTATGGTCTCTTCAGAATAGCTCTGAACAGCTATCAGGATTTTAAAGAAATCTGAAATTGCACCATAACTAGACTCCCCCTTTCAGGGCAGTACTTAAGCTAATCAAATCATAATTTAAGAGTAACATCTGAAAATATACCATCACACTAGGACATGATTAATCTAGGATCACTGGCTGAATAACTGGCATGATTACTCAAGATTTGTTGTGTGGATCAAATTTGGTACTATATAAGTTTTTCAGGGTCTAGCAGTGGAAGCCTAAGTGTATATTTTTATGCAGCAAATCTTAACTTTTTTTTTTTTTTTTAAATCCACCCTCCTCCTCCAAAAAGGAATTAGAATTGCTGTATCTCCATGAACACAGTAAGTCCATCAATTAAATCAGTAGGGCCTGCCCTGAAAGAGCTCTGTAGCTACTCTCATGGTCAAACTGGGCGGAGATTACAAGTCTGACAGGTCCTCCTGCTCATGGACTTGTTGCACGGTTAAGAAAAATAAAGTTAATTGAATGTGCATTTCTTGAGCTGCGTGTTTGCCATTGCCCAATACAGGGAATGAATAAATAAATAAATGTAATAAACAAAAAACCCCACTGCCTGACAGGAAGAATCAAGAACTGTGTAACCTTTGACACAATCTTTAAAACAGGCTTGGAGGCTAAGTTTATGGCTTTAAAATAATTATATAGTTCCCCCCATCCCAATTCTATCTGTTGTCATTGCAGAAGGAACAGAATCCTAGCCCCACTGTAAGAGTGGACCTGAATACACAAGAAAACCTGTGCAGAAATTCGCTCATCTGAGAAACAGATTGCATTTAAATACTGAAGAGTTTCATCAAAGCACGGGAATACCTTAAAGGGAGATAAATCAAAAAGAGAAATAAAAAGAAACCTGAACAAGTGGAAAGACAATTCTGTTACTTACCCTCAGATTTTCCTTTGTGTTGAAGCTATCAAGAAGCTGTTGATAATGTCTATCAGTCATTTGTCGCAAGAGTGACAGCAAACAAGAGACAAATTCCCCCTGTTCAGATAAGCCAATAATAGAAATATTATGGATTATAAATCCTTCTGTACTTGATCTTAAACTGTCATATTATAAGCACTTAAAAATAATTAACAAATGCAAGGGAAATTAATCTACAATCCATATTTCGTGAAAATACATTAATTTAGTTAAGAACTTCCTTCTCATTTAAAAAATTATTTTTCCCCAAATGCAGTTTACTTGCTTAGCAAAATCTATTTGAAATAGTTCCAGAAGGGGTAAACCAGTAAAATTTTGACCTGTGATTAGTTTCCCTTGTATCTGTTTTTAAACAGATTATTTACATTGCTAAAATTACAATCTATTAGTCAAGTCTGTTTTGAAACAAATATAAACAAAAAAAAAAAAATTGCAACAATTCTGGGAAGAATGTTATTGGTTTCCTTTAGGGAAGAAATTAATGGGGTTAGCTGGGAATTTTTCAAAACATTTTTTCATCACAAAAAATACTTGTCAAAAAGAAAACTCATTTATAGGACTGAACAAACTTTGAAAATGTTTAGATCAGAAGTTTCCTTAGATCTAGAGAGGAATTTCCCATTAAAACATGTATCTAAAAATTGAGCTTAATCATAAGGAAAGACCACTCTCTCCCACAGTGCCCGTCCCTGGATTCACACTCCACCATACCCCCACTCCAGAAAGGGACACTCTGGGCAGTAGCTGAGGAACTTACTGCACTGCTGCACGGATCCCTCCCTGCCTCTGCAGATGCACATTCACCAGACTGCCCTTCAAACAGCATGGGACTCAGGAACGAAAGAGCAGAGAACCTCACTGGGTATCTCCAGTGAGAAACCAAATGAACAAGACATTATGGGAAGGAATATGTGCTCCCCCTCTCCCTTTCTTGTCTGCTTGTTCACTTTTGTTCACATTCTTCACTGGGAAAAAAACACTGAATGCTATCAATCTGGCCTGACTGCAGAATGGATGAGGACAGGAAAGAGGGAAAGGTCTGGATTGCATCCCTGTGTTTACGTAGAACAATTCTGAAATCTTACAGGCTTGTTAAAAAATAGGAAATACACTTCTGGCCTCTATCTACCAGGAATAGGGAATGAGACTGGGACCACAGACAGGTAGGATAACAGTACTTTAAAACTGTGTCTTGCATTAGTTTGTCAAGTCAAATTTTGGGAAGATTTTCCCCTGTCTTTCATTAAAAGCAGAAAATAAGATATAAAAAGAGAGAATGCTTTCACAGGAGTGACTGTTCTGGTTTTTACTTTGGAAGGCTTAATTCACTTGTGATTACATCTTATATACTTGGTGATGTATGAATTTATGGCTTTCACTAGAAACCTGGTGATAAAATAATAATAGTCTTCACCATAATTTAATCCTACACTGAAGTAATAATCCCAAATTAATTACCTCCCCGTAAAACCATTATTTTTTACAGTGAACATAGCATTCTCAAAACAATAACTTAAAGCTACAAAGTCTCTTAAACTTCATGCTCTGGGGACATTCATCAAGGTTAAAGCTGCTATCTTGTAAATATCTGAAAATTTATTTACAAACATCAGGTTCTCTTCCAAAACCAAAGACTATGGTCTTTTATAATTATTTTTTAAGTCGTTTAAATTTCATTATCTATAGAGTCAATTTGGCTTTATCATGCTATTTAATATAATGTAGGTTCAAGTAAAGAGGCATAATTTTTGGAGATTTTTATTCCAGTTATAAAATCTGAGACCACTCCGATTTGGCTAATTAGCCAAAATGAGCAGAGTGAATAAATAATGTTGTAAGATTACCTGATTGCTAGCTTGAGTGACAAAATTTGAGTATGAACCTTTTGAATACTTCTCTTCCTGCTTAAGCATTTTAAGCAGTCCTTTCTACCCACCTTCCATGTTCCCACATTGACTTACAGTAGTATATTAAAAATCACAATTATAGAATGCTATACTATTATAGCTGACAGACAGATAAGCTTTAAAGGGGTTCCAGCTTTATCTAATTGTTAACTGACTTCTGAATTTGAGTTTTTAATTCAAATGCAGGTACCTATACAAGCAGCTGGTTTTTAAAGTAACAATGAACATTCAGCTGCATTTGCTGAACTCAACAAAAGAATGTATGTTGTAAGGTTTTTGCCAGTGTTAGCCACAGACTGACTTGCAAATCATGAACGGAAGCAAACTCCACACACCTAATGACCTTGATAAAAACCATTTAGGATCCAGTTCTAGTGTTATAAATCAAGCCAAGAGTATATCCAATTCACTTAGGCAGAATCCTGAAGTCATTTTTTGTGTCTTTTTTAAGGAGCATAATTATTAAAGTACATGCAGCTCACAATGAAATTGTAATCCATTTAGGTTCTGAGGGACTGAACTTCCAAGATCTGAAATCAGTAAAGGTTTGCTTTAACTGGATTGCTATCTGCTAACTCTTTATATGCAAACGCATTCTTCCTAAGGAAATCTAAAGGTCTAAATCACTGACATCCTAAAGCAGAAGTTTCACTTTCACCACTGCATTAAATTCAATATCTGTAATACTGATACTCTGAAGACATGTCTTTTTTGTGCTCCATTTAAAGAATCACATCCATCTTGCAACTTACCATCTAACAAGACTCTTCACTGCAAACTGAAATGGTACCGAGGTACCAGAACTACTTGAGATGAAAGAAATAGTTCAGTCATGGCAGCACACAGCCTGATGCTGCCTGATTTTATGTTGCTGCCTTGTGCAGAAAAACAGTGACACATGGCCCTATAAGATCACACTGAGATGAGTTTGGGACTACTTGCATGCACAAGGAAGACTACATCTGATGCAAAAGTATGACAGAATTTTATCCAGTGTGCTGCCATGATATATCTCACAAAGAATATTTTATGATACATGCAGATTGAAATAATGGTAACATACTGGAACAGACTCTACTGCTGTACTCACATTGAGTACTTTATCATACTTGTTCTACAAATAGTTCCAAGAATCTGTTTCCGTGTCTTGCCATAAGCCCATACTGCATGATATTTCTACATAAATGTATATAATTGCCTTATGCTGTGCTGTGAGTCACTTCCACATTAAGTATTCTTTGAGAGCCTGTGGTGACAATGACATGGCTTTTCAGATGCATAAAAAGGAAATTTTGCAACTTAAAAGCACTTTCAGGGTCTAATTTTTTGATGGTGTGAAAGAATTAGGCTGTCATGGTGTTTTATGAAAACTTAATCTGAAAGCAAGTGTGTAACCTGGAAGAAACCAATAAGCTCAGAGCTTTGCTACACTAACAGTTTAATACTACAACCCTTTCTTCAGCTTAAGATTTTCTTGTGATGGCCTAATATGTCACACAGCATACATTTGTAATTTTGTAATTTAAAGAAAAAAAACCCAAACTCTTAGATGCATAATCCTGGTGAATCACAGTGATTAAAACATGGTGTTATCTTATTACAGAGCTTGGTCAGCTCAGTAAAGCACTTTGTTCTCTGTGGGATAAAGTAAAACAAACAAAAAACCCAACAACATATGTCTTCCACAGCTATTAAACACTTCTGAAATGTTTCGTCTCAGAAGAAATTCTGTTTTGAAAAGCAACCATCTATTCATTAATGAAAACTGTTACAGTGTAAAATTAGGCAATTAATTAATTAAGTGTATAATGAGATAGTAAATCACACAGCACAGTACATCCTCTGCACAAAATGTTACCCCTCACATCATACTGAGGTGATATCCCTTGCTATACTAGAACTGATTTGCCCTTCAAAAGCAAACTGGGAACCTTGCTGAAAACAAAGCAAAGTAACACTTCGTTTCGTCAATGCTCATCATAGGCTTTTCTGTATATGCCTGCATTTCAACCTTCTAAATTTTATGAGTTACTATAAAGGTTGACCAAAAGATCATTTGTTAATCTTTTAAATCCACCATCTATGCTCTATTTCATGTGATAGAAATGATGCTCAAATGCTCAGCCCAGAGAACAAAATGCCTTTCAATTAATAAATTTGGATTTGTACAAGTTGGCTGTACAAGTACAGATTCTGCAGGCAATTTTAGAGCTGTTTCATCATGTAAAAATGTATGCATTTTAGAAAGTATAATGTTACTGATTGACACTTCCATTTTCAGGAATTCAAAACTTACAGAGTTTCAGAAAGGTATTAAATTTGTCAACAAACGAAACATGATGAAATAATTATTCACCTGAAACTCAAAATAAACGTTATCTTTTATATTTTTTTCCTAGTCACAATTTATAAATAAATTTAATTAATAAAATTACTATTTCCACTGAAAAGGAATAAAATGAAAGAAAAGTTTTGTTTTTCAGAAAATCTTAACACTGTGAATTACAATATAAACACATCATTACAAATCTAGTAGTCCAAACAGTGACAATTGTGAAGTATTTCATCATAAGAAACTTACAGTCACATCTTGAAACTGGAGGCGCATAGCAGAGCCTGACGGTTGTGGTCGGCTGGTGATCTCCAGTATGGTCCTTAACAGAATATCTAGCAGGCTGTTTACAATAACATCAATTTCTTCCAGGACAGATTTTTCCTTAAATAATAAATAAAACATTTAATATTTTAAAATAGAAAGATGACCACAGGTGTATTTCCTTTGATGCAATTTTAGAAACAAATTATAGTTTTACAGTTGAGAAGCAAGGATTGTTCTCTAATTAAGATATTTTTTAATTCTATTGAATTTTTTTTCCTAACAATTTTCAATTAATCACTTTGTACTGAAATATAGATGAAAGTTAAAGGGATGACTTTGAATACATATGCATTCATCAAATTAGCATTGCTCTATTTCAGTTAGTGTTTAGAAGAAAGCAGTAAATAATATACAAGAACTTTCCGGGCAAGATTTTTATAGGTAATGTCCATATATTTTTTTGGAAATTGTCAAGAGGCTTAAATTTCAAAAAGTAGAATTCTGTCTGAACACTTTCAAACTATCATGAGAAACAAGCAGATGGTGCTCAACCTTCAAGACCTGCTTCAGCAGTAAGGACCAGCTATTTTGCTTCCCATCAACTGAGTAGCACAAACAAATTAGTCATTTATGTAAACCTACAGCTGCTTGTATGCAATATCAATACAAAGAAACCGAAGTGTTCACTGTCAAAAGAGACCATGAACACCTTAATTACACACGTTACAACATCTGATGCAGTCAGGTTGTAGATACTTTTCCTTTCTAATAATTCACATGGAAATGTGCTTTCCCTGCTTCAACAATGTTTTCTGTCTCCACTGCAGCAGACAACACCATCTTAATCTGAGTGATTTTACCCACAATTTAAGATGACATTTCTTCACAAATAAAAACACTTCATAGTCAAATATACACAACCAAACTAAGACCCAGCTTATACACACAGATACTCAACTTTGCTGACAGTGATGTGTAGGAGTTAATTTTTTGGCCACAAAGGGGCCAATTTAGCAACTTACAAAAGTTTGGCAACTAACAACCAAGTGCACCCCTTGCAATACTCACAACAATCTATACAATCTGTGCACCTATATTACCCCTGTGTGCCCTATGAGTAAGCAGCCCACAACAGAAAATGTCTCTGAGAGAAAGTGGACTTTTGCTTCTGTCCAACACAACACTCAAAAAGAGTCAAAGCTTGGCAGAACTTTATATACTACAATTAAAATATTCTTGCAGGGGAAGAAAAGGCTCATGAGAAATAAAAATTACATGTTTATGCAGAATCATTATACAGAGAACTCTTCAAAATGTTCTCGGTCAAGGTCCAGTTTGTGTCATTAAATGTCATTGAGACATATAAAGAGTTCAACACCTTGTGGATGTGACATGGTGTTTACTCACTGAGCTGTTCTTCTTGATGAGGCAAAATATGTTGCTAAGGATACGTGCACACATTATAAGGTCCTTCTGCTCTTGTAAATGCATGTGGAGGTGATGTAAAACTACCGGAAGAAGAATGTAGCGAGAATCTGGAAAAAAATGAAAAATTTTATGAGTAAGAGCTTCTCATAGAATCATTTAATTATAATACAGATGTAAAATGTGTCTTCAGTCCAAAACAGTATTCTGATAAGTAGAAGCTTTTACTTGCTTTAACCAACATTTTTGATAAACAGAAGCTTTTACCTCATAACCATAATTTCCTAAAGCAAATATCTGAAGAATAAACAATATGCTGAAAGTCAGTATGTCATATCACGGACTGAGAAAAACACCACTCTGTGGAATATACTAAATATAACAAAAAATTCGAAGTATTTATTGAACTGTCATGAAAAAAAACCTTAGCACGGTAATACTTGTATTCAAAATAAAGTGTAATTATGCTTTCATGTTCCCTGCCATGTGACAGGATCTGTTTGCAAGCCAAGGTCACAGCAGACTTCATCTTGATCTTACGTTATTCTACAAATGAGTTTTACTTTACAGACAAGCAGTACTTTCAGATTTCTTCCAGGATTTTCATTTTTCCAGATTCCTCACTCCTACTGAGTATGAACAACTTAGACTACTGGTGTCTACATAATATGATTTGCCTTTCCTCTATTTCATTTTCTAAACACAGCTCTTTGGTGCCATTTTCAGACCCGAATTATCTCAATATTATGCAAGAACTTCATTAACATTCTACTTTTTCTTACTTCTTTCTCTTAGAATTAAAGACAATGTTAAATGGGAAGAGCCCTAATACTTGCACTTGTGATAACACATTAAACACCTATTTACAACTTGATAAATGGAATGGGTGTTACCTGTTTTCATTTTGTTGTTGTCTTTATATCTTTTCCAAAATTGAGAAATGAGGTTCTCATAGAACTGTCCTTGAATCATTTCCTCTATTAAAATTTTAATGATGATTTATGATACGTTATCTAAATATATTAATCTACTCAGTTCCTTTCTTCATTAATGTAATTGTTTCCTAAAAATTGAGTTTAGCTGGAAAATTTCTCCTTTAAAATCATTTTGCCAACCAGTTATTGTTCGTGAATTAGACTTTCTAGAAAAACATTTCCCCTCAAATATTTAATCTATTTTTACCACAAGAGAGAAAAGGACAGATTTATTCTGAGATTTTATTTGTTGAATGATTCTTTCACTTCCTAAAATACAGCACTAATTCCGTTTCTCTCTATTATTCCCTTGTTTTCATTGCCTAGATATCTGTATAACACAATACAAATCATATGGCAAGTTGATTTGTACACACTATTTAAGTATATTCTTGTTTTCGAAAAAAAAGCCTGTCTGCTCTTTATAAATCGGTGTTTCATAGTTATTATTTATTCAGGTGTTCTGGTATGTCTTCCTACTGAAGAAAAATATAAACAAAGACTGTATAGCAATAAGCGTAAGGTCATCAATTAATCTAAATCCAGTGGTACTGAAATCCAACGCTGGGAAACAGGTTGCCTCTATCCAGTGATCGCTTACTCCCGCAAATGCCTCAAGAGGTTTTCATCAGGACTGGCCTGGAAGTTCGTATCTGCTTGTAGCACTGCAGCTGGGCAGAAGCATCTCAACCAAACCAACAAAACATTTTCTTCTTGTCTACCTAGAAAACAGAAGCTCAGCAAAGTGTTGCCTCAGGTAGTCTGAGATGCCAGGCATGCACAGCTGCCACTGACCCATCCACTGCAAGACCTACAGGGTCAAAAGGAAAGCAGGCAGGATGACGGCTAATGTGAAGCCCTGTGGTTAGGAAAGGGCCAACTTCTGATCGCCACCACTAAATCTGCTTATGGATTATTGATAAAAACCAGAGCTAATGCCTTCAGATGAAGCAAAAAAGCAGGACTCTGCATTCCAATCAAAACAGACCTAACCTCTAGATTACAGGGGATGGCTCCTTTTCTCTGCTTTCTGTTAGGCCTTACATGTCTTGAATTCTTGACTATCTGGTAACTCATCTTCAGGAGAAGAGATGAAGGGTTCACTATGTAAACCAGCCTGTGGTACTGCAGCTGGGTTACTCTCCTGGCAGGCAGGTGATGGGAAGCTGAATCCAGGCTGACAGAGCACTGAACCTGGTCTTCCATTCCCAGGCAGTATCTCAAATCACTGCTCAACTCCACAACTGTCACAGAGTAGATACCGTAGCTCTTTCACACATTACAGGTGTGAGCCTTATCCCTTGGTCCATAGTCCTCTGAGGAGAGCAGGTTCTCTCTTGCAACTACAACTCAAATCCCTCAGATCAGAAGGTGAGGAGAAAACAGGATCATCCCTGTGCCAAGGTGTTTCTTCTTGGTTAACTCTAGGCAGCTTCCTGATGAGCACACAGAGGATTTGGTACCTTTTCTGAGGTGCCCACTACTCTGTGCACTGCTTACATGTAAGCGCAGCATTATGAACTCCATTTTGAAGACCAGAGAATCTATGTGTAGCAACACCTGCCTTGTAAAAAGCCAACTCTTACATACGATATGGCCTGAAGCATCTCAGGCAAAACTGAGCATCCTCATTCAATTGTTTCAAGCACCCCATTTTTGCAAAAGCTCCATAAAATTATCAGGAACTTCGTTTTACCAAGACCAAACAGATTAGCAAAAACCATCTTACAATGACCTGCAACTATACATTGGAGGAAACAGTGCCAGTTACTGAATTAACTACCACATTTAACATAGCTTCAGATACATTCCTTGCAAGCCTATAATCTAAATACCTCCCTCTGTCTTGACTTGTTTAGGTGGAGCTATGTAGTGGTATTGCAGAAAAGGAAAGCTGGCATATTCACCTCTGAGTCAAATCAACTACTATGTGAAAAAGTCTGGAGAATGTAATGTACAACATTTGTCTCAGGTTATTCTTTTTCTTAAAAATTGTCAGCTGCAATGCCAGCCACTGTAGAGAGAAAAATTAATGAGCACAAGGAATGGTACAATAATCAGAACCCTTATCCATCACTCACTGTCCTAATTTTTCTTCTGTGCAGGAAGCCAAATTAGCTGACTGTTTAAAATGCTAATACTTGCCCTTTACAAATATTATGCAGAAAGAGAGGAAAAAAAATCATGACATACAGCTTTTCAAGTACATTCTTGGCATAATTAGAAAGAGACTAACTCTGGGCAATTATTGTGACTTTCCTATGCAAGCTACATTAATTTTTAATATTCAACCCACAGCACAACTTTCCCCCTCTCTTTTCAGTTAGTGGTAAAGCACCTGCACAGACATAGAAAATTTTATTTATTCTAGTTTAATTTAAAGATTAATTTCAGAAAGATGATATTCATTTCAGTGACTGTATCTGAACAGATGGTAAAAACTTCAGCCTGCTTGGAAAAAGAATTAGTGTAATTAAACATTTTAAACAAAACCAGCATTCTCCTTGAACTGTGAGAAGCAAGGAAACTGCTCTTGGTTTTGACAGTTTTACTTGGACATATTAAGTTTACACCTGCTTGTTTGGAAGAACCACTGGACTTGAGAGTGGTAGGAGAAGAAAATGCTTAAGCCAACAAACTTATCACTGAAGTTCCAAACCCAAACATATATGCCTGTGACTGCAGGGACATGTCACTGTTTTCAGAACAGGCTGTTTTGAAACTTTTATAAGGAACAGTTTTCAGTTGAAAGAAAAAAATTGCCTGTAGTGCAGAAGGAAAACATGGGTATGGCTGAGAAAGTCCTCTCTTGGCCTAAGAAAGAGCCACATATGTAAAGCATCCTTTGCAAATCTTTTACAAATTTTCTGCACTCCACTACAGAGGTATTAATAAAGGTTGAACTTTTGTATGGCAATGTATGCAAATACATACATCCTCTCACAGGTGTGTACAGAAACACACATACAGAAACAACTCCAAAGAATAGTATATTGCTGTGGAAGACTAATTAAGAAAGACTAATTAATCTAAAAAAGATCCTGGAATACTTAAAAGCAGTACTATGGATCAATGTGTAAAACCTTTAAGTTTTCAAAAAGTTGACTTGTTTTTTTTTCTAAATCTCTGTTAATATATAAAGTTGAATGTCTTTTTAACTAAATTTAACTCTATTTGTTTTGAACAGTCTGTCTCACTAAAAGGAAAAGTCCCACCCAGCTACTCTTGCAAAGAAGTCTAAATCCTCCTATTTGGGGAAAAAACAAAATTTCTTGCCTTGTAAGAACATTCTCCATGTGGTAAAGAGCTGCACCATAGATTATAACTGGGCTAAAATACATGGTTTATCAGTATGGGATTTTCTTCTTTTAGGACTAATCTACTAACCTACTTATCTACTAATTATCTACTAATGTAAACTCTTTTCTGGTAATTGACATGTTTGATGGGTGGTGATTCCAAGAAAACTCATTCTCTTTAGAGGAAGAAACCCAGTTGTTCTACTTACACACCTCACGTTTTCATAGGTATTGAATTTGCAAGCTCACATTAGTGCCCTTAGAGAAAAAAAAATACTGGTGTTAATTCCTGTTTAACCATGTCAAGAAGGGCATGGTTCAAGATGCATTTCTCTGTTATTTGCCATAACTCTTCCCATAAAAATAGATATAACTCTTTCCCAAAGGAAGCTATAATAATATTTAATGCAAAAAAGACAACAAACAAGTACTAGACTACTCATGTATCAGAAATTACAAAAGTATAAAATTTTCTGGGTACAGGCATGTCCTGGTTCAGCTAGGATAGGGTTAAGTTTCCCCAGCAGGAGGGGGAAGGGATCTCCAGCCGGGTTATTCATACCATGCTGATGTCAGGTCCGCATGGGAAGCTTTTCTGTTGTGGCTTTGGTCACAGGGGGCATTGCGAGCGAGCTGTCTGTAACCACTGTGGTATTTCTCGTATATCTTTTGTCTTGTTCACTGTTATTGCTGTTTATTGTTGTTATCACTGCTACTGTTGTTGTTCAGATTGCTTATTACACTGTTGTATTAAATTTCTTATTTTAACCCGGGGTTTGTGCCCTACTTGTGTCCGAGGGTGGGGGAGGGACAATGGCAATGTGGTCTCCGGTCCCAGCAGGGCTTAAAATCATCACAAGGCATATGTAGGTCATCAATCAATTTGGCCATTCTAGAAATATTAACAGGGATGTGTCCAAAGAGTTACACCCAAAATACCAGGAGACTGGAACAAAGGCCAAGAGGAACAAAAATACTCTTAGCCTTTATCAGCAAGAAAACTGTCATCTGTTTCTTTTTAGACACCCAGTGTAATTTTCTACAAAGATGCAGAAGTAAATATGGTAAAATAGAAGTAAAGTAAGGCCTTAACACCCACTAACTTTCCACAGGAGCTAGCAAGATAACTGCTGTTGACAGCTTCTAACATCTCTGTAGTCATTACGTATAGGAAGAGCTTAAATTTAAAATCATTGAAATAGAAAAAGGTTCTAAGCAATCTATATCAAAGCCTCAATTCAGAACCATTTCAGACATCCTATCCACATGTGATCTGCAAATATAATATATTACCTGCATTCTCTAGAGAGGCAGGCAAAGAGTAAGTGCATCAAATACATTTGAAATTCTACTTAACATCTATGCCTGGGCAACTTCAATCAACCCCTGTATGTCGGACATTTCTGTTTTCAACAAGATACAAAAAATATCTCCCCATTTTAGTGAAAGCACAGCTTTAGTGTCAGTTGATTTCTGCAGTGGTGGGAACTAATGTGTTGATTGCTCAGGCCCTTGCAGCACAAAATGTGTAAAACTCCCATGCTAAACTACTCCTGTTTGTTTCCAAGCAAGCTCCAGATAACAGAAAATGTTATCTAAGAAGTGCCCTCCTCATTTTTAGATGTTTGAATAGTTATTTCCTGTGTTCCATCTAGTTCCAATGTGTTAGCTAGCACCACAGCTTCCAGCATTCATCATCTTCATCTGGGAGACAGAAATCAGTAATTTTCACAGGATGTAGAGTTTACTCTGCATATTAACACAGTCTAGTGCATTACTTATTTTCTCAAGAGGATTTTAAAAGGACTTCCTTCTAGGGACTGACTGAGGAAAAGTCTAACTTACATTTTTCAGTTTTAAAGAGATAAAACATTAAGGGCAAAGAGACCAAGATGCTGATCTCCACAAGGCCCTTCAACTTAACGATGACTGAAATTATAGTGTACAAGTGATTGCCTGAGCTTCCTGTCATGGGCACTGGGAGCTTGTATTACTGCCCAATGTCTTTCACATCAGTATTCCTGTGGTCTAAGAAATTTATTATTCTATCTGTGTATAAACTGCACTCCCTGTAAAATTTAACATGTAATTTTCATTGCTTTTATAGCCAAACCAACTCATATGACTTCTAATAATGAAACTGGATTTGAATAAAAACCCTAACATTTTTACAAAAGCAAACAACAAAAATGGTCTTATAGCTGAAAGTAGATTTACAGTACTAAGAAAGTCCCCAAGAGCATTACATGGCATTAAATAACTCTCTTTAATCACATTCATTAATTTGGATCTTCTGGTTAGGCTGTCCTAACCGAGATAACGGAAGGAAAATGGAAATTATGCTACCTGGTCCCCAAGCAGTTTGGAAAATGAAAATCATTAAGTTAGAGCATCCTTAAGATTGCTCTATGAACATAACATCATTTACCCAGAGTATCAAAGGTCTGATCAATCAGCTGTAGGGAGAGCTAACTGTTCTGGAAGGGACCACTGTGGAGGCTCACAAGGGAAAGGGTAAGCTGTTTTGGTAACCAGAATGAAGCAAAGCAGACAGGATTCAATACTTATCTATTTCTTTGAGCTCATCCTTTTAAAGCACAATCACTGACAGCATTAAAAAAAAAATGTTTTAAGATATCTTCCTGTATTTTTCAGCATCCCAATAAATATGCATATTCTGGTAGTTTTTGCAGAGCCTTCATCATTGCAATGTGTTTATCCTGCATGTCTTAGATAGTAAAAGTTACTGTTTCTACTGAACTCCATCAGCCAATACCCAAACAGCTCTCAAGAGAGCTTTTGGTGAGTAACTTAACACTTAAAAGAATTCTTCAAATCTCTTCTATTTTAACTTATTTCAAAATTAGTTCATCTCAAATTTAATACTTGGTCACTTCTACGGTTTTCACTTAGAACAAAAAACCCAAATGTCAGACTCAACATAATACAGCACTTTTTTCTTCCACACAGCAAATAACTATGCTGTTATATACTTTATGCACCAAGTATCACTCGCATTCATGTAGCCTTTTTATGCTATGTTAAGAAATGGAGGTTCGAAAGTGCTGAACTAGCAAGAGTTGCACAAATAAGTCTTAATGGATAAGTGACAATCTGTTGGCTGAACTGCCCCCAGAGGAGAAAAAGAGGGAAAAACCTAACTTAGTAAATCTTCTTCCTTTATAATTACTTAAAAAGTATAAGGCAAACTTCCTTCACAGACATACTGCCAGCAGTAGATCAAAACAAAACTATATTTTAAGAGTCTTTGTCTCTAAAAAACAAACTCCTAAATATAACCAACTGTATTCTTGTAAATGAGCAGCTTGTACAGAGCAGTGCTTCAAGAATTGTTCTTCTGGAAGCACTACTCAGAGCAACATTGTTCCCTTCAGCACCTGCTGGCCTGTGCACCAAGCACACAGTTTGAGTTCCTTATCTGCAGGCAGCCCAGGGTAATCTTACCTGGGTTAGTGTACAGGTGACTCTCTACAGTCTTCCCAATACTCTGCAGTTTAACAGCTTGAAGGGACTCGTCACCGTGCATGACTGTTGGCAAGCTGCCCAGAGCATCATGAACCAAATTTGCCACTTCTCTTACATCAAAGAGCTTCAGAAGTTCAGAGTACACCGATGGGAATGAGCTGAGAAACACAGCCTAGAGAAAAAGGGCAAAGATGGACAGTCAGATATTGCAGTATAACTTTGACATTTATAGAATTTAAATAACTACAGAAATTTATGTAACTGTAGAAAAATGCCCAGTTTTACATTTCAAGGCTAGTCAGTAGCTTTAAAAATGGTCATATTTGCAGAAGAAATATCCTCACATTCCTTAAAGGGCTTACACTTGTGACTATTTTCCTTTATGCATTATCTAAGGACTGTTCATTTCACCCAGGACAAAGAGAAAGTAAAAAGTTCAAATTAGAAGAAAAATATACTTTAAGAATTCTTCAAGACCTATGTGTGAGAGGAAATTTTTTGAAGGGTAACAGAAGCTAGCTGATAGCAGAACAAAAAGATTTGAGTGGAGGTTTTTTTGTTTGCTTTCCATTTTTCAAATAATGAATATTTTTATTTTGGAGTGAGACAGCACATTCTTGGTTGACTTCAACAATCCTAAAATTGGGTTAGAAACTCATTGGTGGGTATAATGAATATGGAAACAAACACTGTAAAAGAAAGAAGGGCAATGCCAGAGAAAGGAAGCTAGAACTGACATTCCCTGTTTCCTCTCCAAATCCTGCTGATTGAGAAAAGCTGCTCATACCTCAGATCTTCTTCATACTGGTGTCGGAACAGATGACATACAAGGTTAAAGATACTTAAAGAATGCCAAATGTGGTTGTTTATATCATTTTGCTATTATCTTTTCACTCCATCTGCCTACATGATATGAGATGGAAGAACCACCTCTCTGCTATGTTCTCTCTGATTTACCATTTTCTTGGAAGAAAAATTTTCTACAGTTTCAGAAACTAATAATCCTTAACAGGTCTTAAACACCTTTGGTTACAGAAACAGGAGAAGAGGATGATATAACTATGAGCTGTACAAGTTGGTACATCTATGGCACTTAATGTAGAGAACTGTCTCCTGTGTTTTGCCTCTGCTTTAGCACTAATAAATTTCTGTAGTCTCAATTGAAATAATCAGCTGAACATTAAAACATATATTTCATCAAGACTTAAAAGATTTCTGTAACGCAAGAAAACTCTGAAAACTCTTTTGTATGGCTCAAATTCTTCAGTTCCAATGTGGTTAAACTAAGCTGTAAAATGCACAGAACAGAGAAATTACTTTGTATCCAGTAATATAATAATTATAATTTAAAATTAAATATTAGATTTCACATTATCTATACCAAACATATGTAGAAGCTGCTGGTATGAAAATTTCACACTATAGGACAAAAGAGATGAGGATGACCTGAAAATGCCATTTTGCTCTAGCAAAAACATATTTTCTTTCCTGGGAATATAGGTAAGGACATGCATACATTTTCTATATTGGACATGGAAGATGGCAGTAAGCAAGGCATGCTTGAAAACTTACTTGTAGTTGGGATAAAGCACTAGCTCCTTTGCTCTCTTGGGAAAGGAAGAAGCGTACTGACATAAGAAGCTCTTGAATACAGCAGCGAAATTCCTCCTCATTTTGTCCCCCAGTGGCAATAGAGAATAACCTTCGAGACTGAACTATATATTTAAAGATATATTCCTGTGCCTACAAAAGTTAAAATCAGATATAACTCATAAAAATGAACTAATTCATCATTAATAGAACATACGCAATGATTCTATCACTCAAATAGTTATAAGGGTCTGAAACAGGACAACATTATTTAATTTTGGCAAATCTTTCTATTAAAACACTAACATTTCAAAAGCGTGTACTACAAAGTGCTCTTCCCTTGACTTTCATAATCTCTACAAACCAGGGAACATTTGCTTTTTTAACAAATGGAAAACTGAAATATCTCAACACTGCCCCTGTTCCCCCATCTCTTGTATGTCTCTGGCTACAGAAAGATGTATTGCATAAACTTTTTAACTGTTCTTGGAAGTTCTCTGACTGTTAACAGTTGCTTTTCTGTCAACTGTCAAACAGATAATACATAAAAAAAACCCCGTAAAAATACAGCCCTTTCTTATTAGCAAGACACCTAAGTTAACAGCAGCACAGAAAAGCACAGAAGGGTACCATGTTAATGTTTTATTTCCAGAGTGTAGCACCTGTCCCAAATGTGATTACTGTGTTGTACAACTCGGCCTGACTCCATGCTGTGCTCTGTTGATGGCACAAAACGGGGCAACAAGAGCAACCAAAACCACCACTATCAGTAGAATTCCCTGATGTCAGGATTGAACCATTAAGTCAGCATGCCTGCCTGCCATTCAGATTCAGTTATGTGACAGATGTTAATACCACCAATGCAATCTATATTTGACTTCTTAGATCTAACTCCTACTCATTTATATCCTCCTTCAGTAAGGAACACAGAGCTCCAGAGACTCGTGGTAGTAAGCTGTATTGATCAACTTAGTGACAGAAGAGAATGATGAATAAACTGACTGCACTGAAAAGTCTGCAGCTCCACAGAATTAGTACCACCATTCCATCACTTACACATACTCTGCTTCATTTCCTAAGTTAAACCTATTGTTACTGAATGAATATATCATTCAAATATATAATCACCTTCAATGACTTTTATTACCTTTAGTACTTCCTGTATGTGCTCATGCAGCTCCACTTCAGTGACTCGATCAATGTGCCACTTCAGTACTTTTATAAGATCTCTAGAATAGCACATCAGAAAGTATTATAACACAGAAGTGGGAGAGGGTTAACTTTGCACATAAAATGCAAACCAATAGCTGTCATATGAGAAACACGGACAAAATAAAAAATATATGACTAGATTTCACTAAACACTAAAGGCTCAATATTACACTTAGTTTTCAGTCTCCTGAAAGCCACCTAATAGGTCGCTGATGAAAAGAAAATAATACTAGCATTACATAGGGAGCAGAATGATTCTGACAGGGACATACAAGCTCAGTTAAGCCAGAAGAGTCCCTGCCACATGGACTACCTCATGCACTGGTTTTAATGAAAGTAGGCAGTAAATAAATAGAGAGAGTACAGTAGAATAAGTGACATTAGTGCACTGTTCTACACAGACAGTGAACACAGCTGCAGCTGGATTACGTTAAGGCTCCTTTTTTCCCAAATAACTCAAATAAAGAAATCCACTGAAGAAAAAGATCTAAAAAGGAAGACAATGTTAGAGCATTAGCAAGTAACCTTTCTGGTAACTTAAAATTATTTTACTATTTTTTAATGGCCTAAATCTGAGCATTCATACAAGCATTGTATTTTATTTTTAATCATACTATTTAGTTTAACCTATGATTGACTCTGCTTCATTGACCAATAAATGTCAGTATACAAATCAGATAGAAAAAGTACAGACTTCACCTGTATGCAAGTGCTCCTGCAAAATGACTTTCAATGTACGTGTCCATTACTGGCTTAAAGTGGTGAAACTTGCTGTCCTGCAGCAAATTTATTATATGAACAAAAAAAAAAAAAAAAAAAAAAAAGCTTTTCTTTTTTTACTTGGTTCTTGAACAGTGTTAAGCATTATCACAAAATGAAACTTACCAAACAATCAAATACTTTTGATCCATATTTTTGAGAGTTTTCATCTAAAATCCCAAATAAAGTGTCCAGTGTATCTTGAAGAAACTGGAGAGAATAAGAGACAACTTGTTATTAAACAGGTATTTTTGTGAGACACAAATACATTATTTCCTTCATATTATCTAAAAGGATAGAAAGATATATACCTTCACTATTTCTGAACCATCAATTTCTTTTAATTTTGAGAGGCACCCTGCAATTTTGTCTGGGTGGGTTCTCCATTTCAGAAGGTCAAGCATATCTCCTGCAAAACAAAATGCAAGATTAAACTTGGAAGCAAATCAGCATTTCAGACTTTAAATTCTACTATTACAATCCACTCAGCAAAACTTGGCATCATTAAACCAAAAGAAAACATCTCAAGATTTGCTATAATATGATCTGCCCAACAATAAATTTTCATTCCATCCCGCAACTGCTCCACCAGTAGAAACATAAGAATATGTACTGGGTCACTAAAATCAGTCTCCTGTGGCAAATGTATCATGCAATCTTGTTCAGATTTTTTGGTAAACTTTGTCAACTACCATCTTAAGAAAAGCAGCTATTTTGCTGTCTCTTGTCCCATTGAAGGATGTCTTCCAGAGTTGTCCTCTGACAGCTAAAAATAGTCTCCTAAGTACTAGCTTGAATATATTTAAAATACTCATCTTTCTATGTCTTTTTAGAGAACAAACACAATAACTCTAAGGTGCTGATTTATTAATAAGCAGCACAATCTCTTCTGGAAAATAAACTCCTCTGAGCTAAAACATACCTGAGTGTCCGTACTTCCTCCAGTTTTAATTCATTCGCCTTCAGCTTTCTTGACCAAAATGGTAACTACATTACAGATGAGATTACATCATTGTTTTCTATATCATTAGCAAGCTTGTATGTCTGATGTAAACACCTGACATATATGTTCTAGAATTCGGCAGGCTTTTTAGATACATCATATTGGTGACACAAATAGGTCTTTCTCCTGTTTAACACTGTTCAGCTCCCTGGCTACAGCAGAACGCCCAGGAGTCTTCATTAGGGTATGATCCTGCCTTTAGTAGCATTAGATTTATTTAATTTCTACTCTTTCTGATTAATTATTTAAATCAAAGTTACCTTGCTTGGCCTGTATCATATTTTGATTTTTGTCCCTCTCAACTGATGAGCCCTTTGAACTACATATTAGCAGCAAATTTCATTAACAGGCTCACCAGTGTCTCAGGTTTTAGTGAAGTAAATCCTATCCCCACCTCCTTCCAGCCCTTTAAAAAAGGAAATCAATCCCAGGCCTAATTCTTCAGATCTAGTAGTATTTTCCTTCCACTCAGGAAGGAAATTCCTTCCACTACAGTGCGACCTGCTAGGTCTCTTTTAGTCTTTATTTACCAGGTTTAAAATTCTTACTGTAATCTGTATCTTTTCTAATTTCCCATGTGGTGTGTTACTGAAGTCCAGATGGTTTAGATCTGCTACACTTCCTCTGAAGAATAATAATAAAAAAGACTTTTGAAAAGAAAGATTAGTAAATTTATTCTGGCATGATATGCCTTTGATAAACTCATCTTACAGCACATCCCATTTAGCTACATGTCCATTTTTTCATTTATGATTTCTTCCAAATATTTGCACAAAATTCATCAGAGGGTGATGGCCCAGCTAACATATTTGCTCTTCCACCTGTCTTAAATGTAAGTATTATATTTATTATTCTTCAGTGATGTGTTACTGCTTTCAGCTTCAGAGATGTACTTAAAAAAACACCTTGCTATGAGATTGGGAATTTCATGTCCCATGCCATTCAATATCTTAAAATAGAGTTTTGCAAACTTGCTTTTCAGCAGTTTTCATTTGATCCTGACCCTTGTTGAACTCTTGACACGTTACTGTTACTCTTCTCCCTTCTGCTGCAGATGCTCTGCTTACTCCTCACATTATCTGCTCGTGACTCACTTGCTCAGGTCTGCACCACTCCTTTCAAGTTCTATTCAGTAAAAGTTCCACACAATTTTGAACCATTGAACTAAATAAATCCCAAAGCTCCTTTACATTCAAGTTTACTACTTTCACGTTTCACTAACCAGCTTTTGGGAATTTCTCAAACCCTGGCTGTTTGATGCAGAAAACCTTAACCAACATCCAACCCTTCCATCAGTTTAAGCTGAACTACGGTCTAGTTGGTCACTGTCCAGCATTGTCTTAGAAGGATCCAGTTCTTCTGAAATGTTCTCAGTACTTATCAAGTTAAGCTAATAGCAAGTTCTCCTCTTGGTTCAGCAATGATTTGGGTGCTTTCTATCACAGACTGTTCTCATACTCAAATAACATTTGAGCCACACGCATCTTTGTGTCATTTCTTTCCCAGTTTACTCCACTAAAGCACCTCTCCCACAAGAAGAAATTAAGTAATATTTCTGTATTTAATAACATTAAATAAATTTCCACCTATATTTAAATCTTTCAGAGGTGTTAATGGCAAACAATCCTACATGCTATGCCACTAGTATTTTGCTGCCTTCATTGATTTTGGTGGGCACAATTGGTTTTATGCATTTATACTTTTTCTGTTTTTGTTTTTCTTCACACCGTGCTAGTATGGAACATTTTGGATTAAAAGAGATCCTTGAGTTGCACTAAGAGTGCTGAAGGGTCCCACAGATGCATTCAGAGACACATCCCAAAGACAAAGGAGAAATGATACGTCTTATTATGCCTTCTGTCAGGAATATTCAAATACAAGTGAACTGAATTTTTCTTTCAGATAATTAAATGGACTCCGACACTTTATTCTGTTTAAGCCTCAGCTTAAGTTGAGGCATAGTGAGACTGAAGCTGTCTGTTCATAGCAGGAAAAACACTTCTTTACAGGTTTCCTGGAAACTTGGTAGAAGATCGCTGACACTCAATATTAGAGATTTCTTGGGGGATTAATATAGGAGAAAGCAAACGTAAGACACTCACTTCAAAGCACTTATTTCAAGGGAAATGCTAAGAAGGAAAGACATTGCTGAGATAACATTAGCAAATAGCCCAAGCATAAATGACACAAATAGAAAATCTGACATGTGAATCACAAGGGGAAGGGATAGCAATGTGTCATGTATTAAGAGAAATGAGAATATAAAAATGTCCCCAAAAATAGGCCCACTAGGAAAACATAGTTTTGGAAAAGAAGAAAAGTCAATGCTGCTCATAAATTTTGCTGAAGAAGAAAAACACTTCCAATGCCTTCTGTTAATCATGATCAGATTTGTACATTTAAAATAGGCTACACCTGACCAACCGTTCTTACCAAACAAAACACTTCCCTTTTCAAAGTCCGTAATTTAAATCTAAAGTGATAGGTTTAATATAAGGTTTAGAATCATGTGTGTAAGGAAGTGGTTTGGGATGATCTTTCCATCTCTCTCCTATAAATCCTGAGACATCAGAAATTGGCCTGGTGTAGCACCACTGTACTTCAAAAGAAACATTCCAGAACTTGCAGTTTGCATTCCTCTTCCAACAGGCTCCTACTCCGGTTTCCAACGCTCCCTCCAGACTGGGATCACTCTGGAAAGCTGTCCCCTATGACTTTTGTTTTATTAATCACTGGTTTGGCTTTTTTTTAAATGCAGATCAAGGGATTACATCTCTGCCTTGCAACAGACATGCTATATGGCATGTTGCTCTGCTGATGAACAGCTATTTACTGGGGTTGTGCCAATCAGTGCTGAGAAATAAATGTATGCCAACTTGCTAAAATATTCTAACTAGCTGGATGGATCCTGAGTCTCTGGCAGGCAGAGATCGCTCTTATATGTCAAATAATAAGACTATATTGATAACTACTCAGGAGAAAAGTACTATGTTCTCTCTCGCTCTTTTGGTTTTTTTTAGGATAATGAAATGTAACGACCCAGCTATGAATGGAATATACAAAAGTGGGTATACTTTTTTGTTAACTAACTGATTAACTATCCAGGATCAAAAGTCAAGTTAAGGAAAAGCTAACTGGCAGACAGATTAGATAAGGATGTGTTCTTATAAGTTGATGAACGCACAGGGTCTTCTGGCTAGAAGGACTCTGAAAATTGTCTGGAAATAATCCTAAAGACCCCTCCAAAATACCCAGGGTAAGGAAGTTATGGATCCCAGAAACTGGGAGTCAGACTCCTTCACCCAGTCCCCATAATTTTAATATGCATGAGAGCTGATGGCATGTGGGAATAATCAATGAGAGAATGACAGCTGAGTAAAACTTCCCAGCAAGCTAGTAAAGCTGTGACCTAATTGAGTCACATCCTTTACAAGTCTGGGTTTGGGGTCCTCCCCCACCCCATGGCCAGACCACTAGCATAATTTTCAATCCATTTCCAGGCTGGACATTGTCGACACAGGCAGATCTCTGAGAACTTCAGAAAAATCTCCAAACTTAAAAAATAGATTAAAAAATAACCAGCAACTTTCAAAAATACTGATACAAATGTTTACTAAAAAAAGTAAATACACAGATCTTTTTAATCCTGTATTTTTTAATAATTATGCTACATTCTCTCAGGGATAACTGAAGTAATGCTCACATGACCAAATATCCACATGCTTTGCTCTATGTTCATTTTCTGAGCATGCAATCGGTTTTGGCAAATTTTTGTTTAAAAGAATGGGGATTTGGAAACTCACCAAGATGAACTTCCCAAAGAAGATCCTTGGAGAAAATATGAGCCTGTCTATTGAAAATATTTCCACCCTCTGAAGTACTGCTGAAATAATTGTTAACTCTTTCAGAGCTGAAAAGGGGATCAATATTATTCAGATATTCTACACCCTCTTACTCAGAATATGGTTTAAAAAAAAAAAAAAAGGAAATTTTATGCCCTATGTCAACATATCTATTTACATTAAGTACAAAATAACTCCTGTACTATGAATATAAATTAGTATTATAACCCCAGACAACAGCGCAACTATTTATCAGTGAGACACTGACATTCCGGGCAGCACTTTTCATGCATGTGTTAAGTACTAGTAGTTTCATGTGATTTCCTAAATCAAGGCCTTTAACTGAAGCAAATTTAGTCTCTGATTGTCTATTAGCAACATTTGGGAAAAATCTTTTAATGGCTAACTTTTATTACTTTGAAGCTAATTGCTATGAGAATACAGAATGGATGTGCACATTGAAACAGACCACTTGCTACTATTTGCACATAGTTCTGTTTTGGATAACCTGCTACTAAATGGTGAAAATCGGGACAATTATTTCAGCTTAAAAAGCTGCTCTAGATTAAACACCTACAATCAATTTGCAAGCAATTAGCATTTTTATCATCATAATTATAAGAAGGATAAAGACACAGTCTTTCACACAAAAGAGCTAAGCAAGATTTAAAAACTGTGATAAACAGCTTAAAAAAATATAAAACTGTGGATATATCAAAGAACGGTCAGAAACACATTATCAAGCAAATGCACAATATTTAGAAATTTGTGGAAAACTCAGTTATAAACTGTAGTTAATATGACAAACAATCCTAAGAATTTTATACAGAGCGATGGTAAAGAGCACAAATACATGTATTTCTACCTGCCGCTCCTTATATCCAGTGTATAAGATTATTTTAAGTAGTAGTAAATGTTTGTTGGCTTAAAGAAAGAGAAGTGATACAACAAAAAAAGCAGAAGGTGTCTAATTAAAACCAAACTGCCACAGCCTAAAGCCTACAATAAGTATTTCATAAAAACTCTACAACAGACTAAGAGGTTTTATAAAGCATCTGGGTTTTGATAGTCGGTTCCAAGAGTGCTGCATTTGATTCCAATATCATGTTAATCTAAAAAGCATTCTTGAACTACTTAAAATCAGTGGTTTATCATGCTGCATTGTTTTCCATCTGGATATGAAAAATTACGAAGAAAACCAGTTTGTAAAATGGATGGAACATAAGCTATTTCTGAGTACATCCGTGTTTGCTTGGCATGGAAAAGGCTAGCTATCCCACTCATCTGAATTCATCATGTTTTAAATAATCAACATATCCTACCATTTTGTGTGAGTTTAGTGGAGCAGAGAAAGGATGTAATCCAGAAGGACTCTTTAGTGTTTTTTACTGCTTGACTGTTGTTTCCTAGGAAAATTCCCTTTGAAAACGGGAGTTTGAGGTAGCGACCAGAATCCTGAAGGTTTGTGTTTTCTTCACACTGTGAAAACAAACCTGTTAAAATAACTGTACTCATAAAAACAAAGGACAAAATTCCTAAATTATATGAATTATTATCATTTCTCTGCCAGAAACTGAAGAATTTTCACTATACCTGTTGAAACTTTGGTTTTGGATCATAGCTTCATATCTGATACTGAAGTCTAAGAAATTTGCACAGGTTGTGTCAAATGAATAGCTACAAATTTTGGTGTTAAAATCAAAAATTTATCTGGGAGCATATCAAATCCTCTGAACAAAGAGACAACTGTTAAATGTGGAAACGAAATGCCACAAATCTGAAATACCCCTAAAAATGGTAACATTAAGTAGATCTGCATAAATAAGCTTGCTTGATTTTCCAACTTCAGCAGTTCCATAAGAGGTCATTATGGGGTTCACTTTGTGTGTTTTAATTGAACTTACCTACATAAAATCCATTATAAATACAATGTAATAAGACTTGGTAAAACCAGTGCACTGAAACACATACCCAGATTCACTTGAAGTTTGTAGCAGGAAGCTTAATATTAAACACTCAGCAATGGATATTTTAGAGGTGACAAGATTATCACTCATTTGGTAATGAATACAGACTTTCTCAACCTAATGTTTCTGGGCATTTAAACTACGTTCCAGAGGAATCATTACTAATTCAAATTACCTTGTGTACAATGAGTTCATGGGTGCCATCTGGTAGAGTCCTCCCATTTTCCTGCATCAGGGGCACGAAAGAAAAGCCAAACAACTTCTTCTCACCCTTTTCTTTTGCTGAAACATGTGTGTAAATAGCAGCACTTAAAGTTAATATTATACATTTTAGAAAAAATAAATTGATATAATAAAACATAAGAAAGTATACTGGAAGCTATTTGCAGCTAGTCAGACAGATTATTTCACATTTCTTTTCAGATTTGCACTTTATCTCTTCTAATGGTTTCTTTTATTTTACTGTAAATCAGAGAGGAGTATTCTGGAATGATCCGATATTTACGAATGAATGACAAATAATGGAAGCCACCAAATATACAGTCTTAGAAATATAAAGAACGCCAGGAGACCCAAATGTGACCTAGCCAGTCCAACATGAAAAGGATTTTTTTGGTGACAGTTATCCCCTATAGTAGCTTCTACCTAGTGGTCTCCATTTTAGGTCAGCCTCGTGCTGCACTGCACTATTTTCAAAAAAGGCATCTGCCTCTATAGATATGACTGAAGATGTCACTGTTCCTTACATGAATGTTAGACAGCAGATAACATTTTCAAACTTGGATGCCTAAGCTCAGATTCCAAAACTCACCTATCACCTAAATGTAAAGCAGACTACAAAACACTGAGACGGCACAGGTTTTACTGAAGCCACTGAGTGCAGAAGCTGAACACTTTTGAAAATCAAGCAATTTTTCCTCAGATGTGTGTATGTATGGCTTTTGATTCTGGGTTCAGCACAGTTGGGGTGGGTCGGCAATCATTACAAAAATACCCAACTTCTACAGCATGGGAAAGATTGTGCAAAAATATATCACCTGTTTGAAACACACCACTGATGTTTTCCTTTATTACTTCATACCTCATAAAATAAATATTAAAAATAAATTAATGCAAATTTCTTCCCATATTACCTGTTCTTTCCATTTAGAAGTTTATGTATCCAAAATCTAAATATACTATCATTTATTGTGTGTGCCACTATCCACACAGAAACAACCAAATTTTGCTATATCTACATCATCAAAAAGAGCCAAACAGCAGCAGTTTAAAAGATGGACAATTTTATCCACCTTCCTCTACAAGCCTGACAGGTATAAACCCCATCTCTAATACCCTGGTATGCAGAATCTGAACCCGGACCTTCATTTTTACCTCAAAAACATCTCTAAAATTGTTCAGAATGTTTAGAGAATTTTGGCTTTTTATTTTATAAAAAAAAACCAAACAAGTGTCAATACAAACCTGATGTTAATTGACCATGATGTATCTACAGATGTTTCCCACTGGTTGGATTGATAAACATGTACTAAGGAACAGGTAAATTTTGGATAATTCACCAGGTAAATTCTAAATTTGCATTTTGAGTTTCCCTAAAATTCTATTTATATTTGCAGCTGCAGTGTTGTCTATTTCTATTGTATAAAACTAGGCTGGTTTCTCCCGGTATTCTGGCTTTACCAAAGCACTGAGTTCCACCAAGTAGAGCTGCAAGCCTGAGAAGCTGTGTCATGAAAGCTTACACAGAAAGTTCATGCAGCTGTCTCCTGAGGTATTATGGAAACTCATGTGCTGAGGCAGCTGCAAGGAGAGCACCAGCAGAAGTCATGAACAGCACTCACTGGAACAGTGCCGGAATTCACAGCGGATGTGTGCTCCTCTGAACTTATCCACAGGAATAGGAAGTTTCAGAAGCTCAGCCCATCTGGGACCATTGTTATGATAAAGCACAAAAGAATGATACTCGCTGGCTGGTGGCTCTCCAGAGCCGAATGAGATAAAATCCTAGTGAAGAAAAAATATGGTTAAAGATTTAAAGATAGATTAGTTAGCTGGCAAGATGTCATCAAGGACTGCTCTCCCAAGGAAGAGTATTTAATACATACATTCATATCATGAATGCCACACGTGGTACGATGCTCAGTATCTTAAAAACCACAAAATTAGTATTTGCTAATTAGAAAAAATGGCAATAATCATTCACAGTGATGAGAATCAAAGTACTGTACAGGGGGAACTTGGGTGATCAGAAATGCTTAAGCAACAAACATGATGTGAAGTCCCCTGACACAGCATGGTCTATGCAGTGTTATGCCCAAGATAGAGACATGAATAACTGAAACAAGAACAGACCAGGCTCAAGATACTTAGGCCTCTGAAGTAAGCCTGTAACTCTGCTGTTATCAGTGGTACATCCCAGCATGAAAAAAAAAAAAAAAAAGAAATCTGGATTCCCTCATTCGGAAGAAGCAAATTGTTGGTTGACTTTGCAACACCTGTGACTGTCTCTCCATAGCCATGTAGGCAAATGGATTTGTCCAAGTCCTGACTTGGGGATACCCATTAATTCTCTGTAGGAAAGGTAAGCTGCAGGTCTTTTCCTTAGAAAATATAAGGAATCACCTTTGCATCTCAATATCCTTTTTTTTTAGTGTGTATTTATACACACAATCTCACTTCTCATATTCATACACACACGTACAATTTGCACCAGACTATTTATGTCAACCTTTCTTCATTTTGTCACCGCACAGCCTTCAAAATCATGAAGAACATGTGAAAAAAGTACTTTCAAATAAAAGGAAAAAACCAATCATGCTAAATATGTATGGAAAAGGTTGAAGGTGAAGAGAAGCCTTTTGGTACAGAAAAAAATCTGAGAAACAGTAATCTATTAATAATTAAAATATAACCAGTGCCTGTTATTAGGCTGTCAGCAGCAGCATACATTTTAATCTGAAGAAGGAACATTATTCTTTTATTGATACATGGTGGTGATTTCTGCATGAAGGATCTGTGATTTATTAAAATCAGACAAAAAATTGAAAATTATCAAAATATGTTCTGTGTAACATGAGAAAATGCATACCTACTAAGAAGAATTATTATGCAATAAAAAATTCTCCAAAACCCGATCTTGCTTCAACATTTTCCACGTCTTAATTACTAGTTATTTGGTTGGGTATTACTAGTGTTTTTCTGAATCATGTAATTGATCGCATAAATAAAACAAACATGCATTTCATAAAGGGTTTAGGCAAAGTAGAAATATTTTTAATATGTAATGACAGCAAAAGATAAACATGACCTTTCCAAACCAATTTTGTACTCTTCAAGCAATGCCACAAAAGATAATTTACATCTGAAAAAGTGTGTCAAAATTAACTACAGCACAGAAAAACATACAACAAAGATACCTTTAAGATTTGACCACTGCTGTCCACGACGTGCATTGTCACTTCCACATTTCTGGCCACACTTTTCCCTCCTTTCTCAAATTCTCCTCTTTCTACAGTAATATATAAATCATTCCTCATTTCACCTATAAAAAACCCCAAATCAAACACAAAGTGTACAAAAGTCAGTTCAACTTGCTTACGTTTTGCTTTAGTACCTTAGTGGATTTTCATCTTCTTTTTCAAACAAGGAATAGTATCACACCCACATATTTATCAGCATTTTCAGATTTTAAATAACATTTTTTTTATAAACCAAGAAAACCAACAAAGCTTCATCAAAGCCCAGGAGATTACCTGACATACTAATTCAATTCTAGGGGCTTTTACTCATCCTTTAGCTCTTTTTGGTCTTCACAGTAGCACCTCTAGCTGTAACAAACCTGGTGTCTAGCTTCACCTCATTTAATTTCTCTTTTAATGTAGGGCAATATTAATGTATTTTCTTTCATTTGTAATTATTACTTTTCTCTGTTTAATGTCTCCTTGAAGAACTGCTGAGAACTTTTTTACACGTAATCTCAAAGTGCATTACTTTGAAGCAGAAAAAACAAGAGGTTGGTGTTCTTTCCATTAGAAGAGTAGGCTTCCCAGATTGTTAGCATTCAAATCTGTCTTTCTGATCTAAAAGATCTCAATACATTTTACATTAACAGGGTGTTCCAAAGTTTACTAGCAAAAAGTTAGCTTAGATAGCTTATTTTCTGCATGTTGGAAATGCTTCTGAGGTATTAAAATCTTCATCAACAGATTCAAACCACAAATCCAATACAGGCACTACCTAAGTGTGACACAGTATTTACAAGTGATTAAATACTGCTGGCATATTTAAATTTAAATTCTTTGCAAGTTCATACAGTAAAATGCTAAGTATTCTGTCGGACCATAACCAGATGAGATCAATGGTAGATTTATTTTAGTTTGAGTTGACACAAACCGCACAGTTTATAGTTGATGAAAGGAAGAAAGATTGGTTGGCAGTTGCAGGGGGACAGGACAGGGGTGACGTAGTACTGGTGGTGACTGGAGTGGCGTAGTAGGAAAGCCTGTTTTCTGTTTGAAGATGCTAAATCTATTTCTAAAAAGTGTAAACTAATGTAGCTCTGGACAAATGTTAACAGATCTACTTGGAAGCAACTGGACTTTCATAGAAAAACAAAGGACAAATGCATCATAATGAGAAGCATCTTTCAAAATTCCAATTTTTAGATTTGGTAGAAAAAGGAATTGAGAATATATGCTTTCATCTAGTGAAATGCAAGTTTAGCATAATGGGAATATCCTCTTTTAATAAAGTAGATTTTCACAGAGCACTAGGGAAATCCAGTATGACAGTTTTGTGTATTTATAAGGTATACCACTGAGAAGTCAGACATGAGATGGATACTTGTACTGTGGACAAAGTTAATTAACAGATATGTAACTGATAAATAATTAGTGCATCTTCAATTTCTAGCTTCATTTTAACGTGCAAGCAGAATTTGACCTGCTTGAACTTTCCAGGATATTTTCACGTTTCACATTTCTTGCATTTATTTTACTGCACGCAACTCTCCAGTGATTTCTAAGTACCGAAAACCACAAACTTGCTGCGGCCTTCTAATATATTTATAACATTATTCCATCACTGTATGCAAAATAATTGATACCTCCAAAGCGCAATCTAAACCATTGCCAATTTTTTAAAAAAAAGGTAAAAGGAAACTGCTATATTATCTAGCCTTCAAGAACCATGCCCATAAAAAGAGGGGGAAAAATCCGCTATTGTATTACCTTATTATGAATTATCTTCTGAAACAACTATGGACAGATGCTAGAATACAGTCAGACAGAAAGAACAGAAACAAGTACCAGGACCAGATGGTATTCACATAAGAGTTTTGTGTAAAGTCAAGGATGAAGGAGCCGAATTACTAATAAGTGTGTGCAATCACTGAATCAATCTCTGCCTCCTGGCGGGAACTTGGTTCAAAATAAGCAAAAGATAGTGGTTATTCAGGTAACAGACAAGACTTGTAAAAAACCAAAACCCAAAAGCAACCCCAAACCAAAAATTTAACACAAATCAAAACCGTTTCAAAGGATGTTGTTAATGTGAGAAATGTGGAAGGATTCACGGGAAGAATGGAGAATTTGTGGAAGGAAGATCTACTAAAGGATATGAAACAGACGATCACAAGCAGCTCAGGAAATCCCTTGAGCTGAACATTGCTGGAGGCTGAGAGAATATGAGTGGGTAATTACCATACATGCATGCTCGGTTCTTACTCTTCCTTAGGTGTCTGTTTCCAGCACTCGGCTAGATGTGCCCCTGGCCTGAATCAGTGACGCTGTTCTTATGTTTATTCAAGTCACAAAATTACCCTTAAAACTACTACATTCTGATTACTTACACATTGAAGTAATATTTTATTATAAAAGTTTCAGAATGTAGTGCAGTATGGTTACCAAAGAGCATGCAGTATGTTGGATCCTTGCTAGCATATGCTTATACTAGGTTTGATTCTAGTTAGTGCTGGCAGTTGGTTACATTCAGAAAAAATGACAACAGAGTAATTAGAGATGCTTTGTTATATAACTGATTTCAGCAAACTACTTGTAGTTGGAGCAATTTCTGTTTAAAGATTAATTTGAATTCTACATGTATTTGTGCTACATTCAGTTATTATTTTCATTTATCAGCAGGGAATTATTTCAATTTTCCATGGGGTCTTCAGCAAAACATAACCAAATAACCATTTCCACCACAAATTTTATGCCCTAGCCCAGATGTAACTCAGTCAAAACTGTATTTTTCCTTTTTAAACAGAATAAACTGTACAGGATTTAAATGCAAATGAAAATGACAGTGGAACGGGTTGCCTAGAGAAGTTGTGGATGCCCTGTGATTGGAACTGTTCAAGGTCAGGCTGGATATGGCTTTGAACAACCTAGTCTTAGTGAAAGGTGTCCCTGTGCTCATGGTGGGGCAGGGATGATGATCTTTAAAGATCAAGATGATCTTTAAAAGTTACTTCCAATCCACAGCATTCTATGATTCTATGCAAAAATAAGAAAGTATTTCTAAAAGAAGGAATCAGAGCTTCACAGAAGCAGGCTTTCAAAAACAGTGTCTACATTTTAAGGTTTTTTAAAAAAATCCAAACCCATTGAGTTTCACCTTTTTAATTGCCAGAAGAAATCAAATCACATGGAAAAAAAGACACGGGAATAGGATGTAGTTTCACACATATTGTCCCGTTCTTCTCTTACAGAACCTTGGCAGAGATTGTAATCAATGTAGTCATGAGAGAATCGTTCAGATAAATTTTGTCCTGATGCACATCCATTCAGGAAGCTCTACTCCATTTTCAATGTCTCAAGAGAAAATCAAGACATGTGGGTCACGTTACTGGAAGAAAATGCCAGATCATCTTCATGATCATGCAATACAAATTCAATTCAAGAAGAGACTAAGTCTCTCATGCTATATGAGGAATAATGATGTTTTATATGGAAATGAATAGAAAGGCAGAAGGGAGATAACTGAAATAGACTGAAAAATCAATCAAAAAGAATATAAACTACGGGCTACGTATCAAGGGTACAGTCTGCACCAGAAATGTAACAGGAGCCTCCTTTTCTCAAAGTATGTGGCATATCTGATATGTTATCACCTTTACAAAAATGTAGGTTTTAGTTTCAATTTGGCCTTCTGTCTGGATTTGTATGCACACATATTTCACCATCACTATGGGTTTAAAAAAGATCACTACTTGAAACCAAAATGTAAGAAAATCAACTATATTGAACTTGCATAGTTCATGTAAGTGTACTGGAACAGTAAGAATTTAAAACCATGCTCCTGACAAATCTTCGGTGTAATATTTGTATGAATGTATTAAAAGTAAAAGCACATAAAATCCGAAAGTCAATGGGGTTATCAAGCACAAAGACTTATTAGAAAACCGCTGAGGGTAAAAAAGAAAGAGGATTTGCAAAGTAAATTTCACTCTGGAAACGAAAAAGGAAAGAAAATTATAATAAAAACTTAGACAAATATATTTTGATCCAAATTTTAAAAATTATTTCACTCTCAATATATTGCTCTGGAGATAGCTTAGTCACTTTTACTTCCTTCACTGTAGAAATGCCATTGCTTCAGTCTTCCTTAACAGAAATTCCCTCCAAAAATTGAGATTGTCTGTGGAAAACTAAGTTAGAGCATTTTTTGTGGTTTCTCTTACAATAAAAAGAATTCCAGCTTCCTCTATAAAGTATTCAAACATCAGCAAATTCTTGAATTTATCTATATTCCTTTAACTGATCCCTTTCATATTTGATAGAAAGAACATGCACCATTTTCTATAGGATTTTTGCCTCAACCATTATACCAGACAGCTAATTCTGACAGATTAAATCATCTTCTTTTCACTAAGAGGGGTAATTACAGCCATAAGTAGCACTGAAAGGCAAAGTCCTACTGAGTATCTGACTTTCGAGGTAGGCTTTGGTGAGTATGAATGGTATCTTCAGCTAAAGTATCTGCATGACTCGAATCTCTCCTAGGTGTATGCATTTCAGTTAAAACATCCAATGATTATTTTCAGTATGAAGTTTGGTACAGGAATAAGCAACTGTAAACAATATTGAAAACGATGCTCAACTTTTAAGGTGACAAGCCTACCTCCACCTATAATGTTGTGTGTTACGAAATATCTAGATCACTTGAAAGCATTCATTTCAAAAGAAAGGGGAGCTCATTTTTCCCTGTTGTTACGGAGCATTTCCATCCTCTGACTCCTGTCAGGACAGTTTTCTTTCAACTTTCTGAATTCAACAGGGCTTTCGGACTGTGCAATGACCATGTGGATACCAACATCCAGTTAGTAACACTGCTAACCAGTATAGGGTCAAACCCCATTATAAGTCAGCTTTGACTGGGACTGACATACAGTTTTCTGGATAAGGAAAGACTATAGAGTGGTGAACCACACACACTCAAGTCATTAAACATGTTTTGTGAAGCTAAACCATGTAAGTCTCCTTAGAAGTGAAGGACACTTCTAGACATGTGGGTTATGAGACCTCAGTCAACAGAACCTAGAGAAAAGCAACTTGAAGAAGCCATGTATTGCATTTCTGTGTTGTCCGAATAATTTCACTGCTTAAAAAGCTGCTTATGCTGGCAAAGCTACTTTCTGGTCACTATCCCAAGTAAAAAAAAAAAAACCAAAACAAAACACAAAAAGAAGTTAACATGTTACAGCAAATTATAGGTAAGGCAGAAGGTTGTTGTACATTGGATGTGAGATGACAAACAACAAAGCAGAAAAAAAAAAAGTTGGTGTTGGTCCCTGTGAGACTAGGAAGTAATAAGCTGTGTCTTGGAAAAATGGCAGAACTGTGAGTATCAGCAAGTGTATCTACTGATGCTGTCTTTTCTTACTTCAGACAACAATGCAATGTGTTGAAAAAGGGCATCAGTATATTCTGCCCTAACTAAAGAAGTGGCCTGCTAACCCCAACACTTTAGCACCCTATTATTTCACCTCTTTGGCTAATCAAAATCAGATTTTTAAATTTTAAAAACTACAGACTGAAGCACTCCTACAAGAGCTTCTACTATGAAGTGAGGACTAGAGCTACACTGAAACTGAAGCTCTGTAGAATTTAACAAAAAAACCATGAGTTGCAGTGATGTGGATGATTGTATAGCCCTATCTTTCCCATGCAGTGCAAGTGTTCAGTGCACATTCTGCAGGGATATTTACTCTAGTACATCAATTTAATTGTATGGAAAGCTGCTGAACTGAAATGTCTGGGTTGCTAAATCAAAACGTATACAGCACAGCACTGGCAGTACCTGCCTCTTCATACAGTCCTGCTAATACATTTAATGATTGACCTGGCAAAGACATCTTGATATATTTATATATCTTGAAAAATACCTTGAATATTTATAGTGTGAGAGAGTAAAAACTCTAAACCCTTCTTGCCCCAGACGTGGGTGCTAACCAGGCACATTACAGGTCAAGGTTTCTGACCTGAAAAGAAACAGAAGCTTCATGACTTCAACTAGCAATGAATTGTCCAAGGGCCGGACAGGACCGGAGTACAGAGACCTGATCAGCATCAATTATATGAAAGAGGCAATTGCAAGGAGCAGGAGGAAAGGCCAATTAAAGTCAAAAACAACCACAAGACAGACTGATGGAGGTCACACAGATAATGGAGGTCAGCCTTCCTGAACCTGCCAACTAAAAACCCCACAAATTTTAAATAACCAGTAAAGACAGAAGAGGCAGGAGTAATTTGCAGGTTGGAGATGACAATGCATGCTCAGGAATGCTATTATCTCCACCGTGCAGTTTCATTATGGGATGGCTCCGCAGGCTCCCTTTCCTTCATAGGTAGGAGGCTGTATCATCACTACTCAGGATCCGCATACAAGCACTAGTCTGCTCCCCAACTATGGTACCTACATGCAAGCTCTCCCCAGCTCAGAGAGGCTTGGATGCTCCCACAGAAGCTCAGGTGAGAGGAATGACAGGTAATCACTAGTAAGGAGAAGTTCACATCAGGACAAGCATCAGGAGAGCATTTGTATGCATGTATTGTTTGATCATTTATTTCTTTAGAAACATTTGTACTAAACTAAGAGTCAAAGTAATGATTCTTCGTCACAAAACTGTTTTTAACAGACACTGAGGAAGCTGCACATTACAATTTCAACACAGACACTATAACAAGACTTTTCTCATATTCCAACTACATTTAGAACTGTAGAATTTTTTGTAGTGTATTAATATGGAACAAGGTTTTCAAGCTACCATAGCTGTCAAAGATCAAGGGTAGCTGTCTTTGTTAGAAAAAGAGAGTTTAGTTTGCCAGCAACCCTTGAAAAGCTTTCTAGTGAAATATATTTCAATTTGATTTAGTACTGTAACAAAACACAGCATGATCATATCTGAACAAGATAGTGTCTCTGATAGCTACAGCTTTCAGCGTGCAAATCTAAACTGTCCTGACAGCAGCCGCTAATTTAAAAATAATTACACAGAACTCACTAGGAGCTTTTGTTAGGAACTGCTTTTTTGAAAGCTTTCCTCAGAATTATATGTCTTTTAGAACCATGATTTGAAAAGAAGCAGAAAACATTATTTTGTTTAGATACAGTTCCTGTTCATTTACATCTCTGTAAAATACAAGCTAATCAGTTGCTTTGTTTTATACCCTAAACATGACTTTGACAGCTCTTAAAACAATTTGAGTTGTAGAGACTGAAAGTCTCTGGATGTGGCACAGACAAAATGGTATTTTGCCACCAATGGTATTGGGGAGGTGTGGCTGGAGAGCTGTCTGGAAGAGAAGGCTCTGGGGGTTCTCATTGACAAGCAGCTGAACATGAGCCAGCAGTGTGCCCAGGTGGCCAAGAAAGCCAACGGCATCCTGGCTTGGATTAGAAATAGTGTGACCAGCAGGAGTAGGGAGGTGACAGTCCCCCTGTGCTCTGCACTGGTGAGGCCACACCTGGAGTATTGTGTCCAGTTTTGGGCACCTCAACTCGAGAGAGATATCGAGGTGCTGGAGCGAGTGCAGAGGAGGGCAACGAAGCTGGTGAAGGGCCTGGAGAACAAATCCTGTGAGGAGCGATTGAAGGAGCTGGGACTGTTTAGTTTGAGGAGGAGAAGGTTGAGGGGAGACCTCATCCCTCTCTACAGCTACCTGAAAGGACATTGTAGAGAGGTTGGTGCTGGTCTCTTCTCACAGGGAATTAGTGACAGAACAAGAGGGAATGGCTTTAAACTGCAACAGGGGAGGTTCAGATTGGACATTAGGAAAAAATTTTCACAGAAAGAGTGGTCAGACAGTGGAA
>NW_020799092.1:53340497-53446962 GCF_003259725.1 Athene cunicularia
CTCTCTACAGCTACCTGAAAGGACATTGTAGAGAGGTTGGTGCTGGTCTCTTCTCACAGGTGATTAGTGACAGAACAAGAGGGAATGGCTTTAAACTGCAACAGGGGAGGTTTAGACTGGACATTAGGGAAAAAAATTCACAGGAGTGGTCAGACGGCAGAATAGGCTGCCCAGGTGGAGTCACCATCTCTGTATGCGTTTAAGGGTCGTTTAGATGAGATGTTGGGGAATATGATGTAGGGGAGAACTCAGAGTAGGGCTGATGGTTGGACTTGATGATCCCAAGGGTCTTTTCCAACCTGAATGACTCTGTGTGATCTGTGATTCTGTGTTATCCAGGATGTAAATCTTGTGGATACAGAATGTTTTAGAGAAAAAGTCCTTAGAATACTTTGTAGAATGGGACAAGAGCTGTGTAGCTGCTCTAAGTGGGAAAACACATAGAGGTAATTATAACTTGAGGAGAGAGCTACGGACCCTTAGTCCACCTTGCCTCCTACCTCTGTGTCAATCCATGCCATCTATGCCTTTTTTAGCTAGGGTATTCTATGATGTTACTACCCATGCTGATATACTGACAGTAAAAATCAAAGCCGGAAGATAAAAGACAAGGGCAGTCTTCCACTACCTTTGCAGCCCAGTAAACTTGGAACTGGCACAGCTAAAGTTATGATAAGAAAAAGCAGTTTATAGTAACATATGGAACAAGACAGAAGAGCTCAATTCAAAAGTAGGTGCCTTTATGTCTGGGTGATGCAGCACTGACCACCAGCATCTAGCCTAAATTTCAACAAGTTACACTACAAGCTCATCACCTTTGCAGTAGTCACAACCTGGAGGTTCTAAATACTTCTATCAAAATATATGAGTGTATTAATATATACCCTTTGGGGAGTCAGGAAGAAGAGATTAAGTCCTGGATATATAGCAACACTAAATTCTTGCTAGTGCCTTTCTGCTAGTTGAACTTTGATGATTTCATAGAATCATAGAACAGTATGGGTTGGAAGGGACCTTTAAAGGTCATCTAGTCCAACCCTCCAGCAATAAGCCACTAGATCAGGTGGCTCAAAGCCCTGTCCAACCTGGCCTGGAACACTTCCAGGAAGGGGGCATCTACAACCTCTCTGAGCAACCTGTTCCAGTGTCTCACCACCCTCACAAGAAAGAATTTCTTCCTGATATCCAGTCTAAATCTATCTTCTTTTAAGCTTAAAACCACCACCCCTTGTCCTATCGCAACAGCCTCTACTAAGAGGTCTGTCTCCATCTTTCTTATAAAGCCCTCTAAGTACTGGAAGGCTGCAGTAAGGCCTCCCTGGAGCCCAACTTCTCAGCCTATCCTCATAGAAGATGCTCCATCCCTCTGATCATTTTTGTGGCCCTCCTCTGGACCCACCCCAACAGGTCCATGTCTTTCCTGTACTGAGGACGCCAGAGCCGGACACAGTACTCCAGGTGGGGTCTCACCAGACTGCAGTAGAGGGGCAGAATCACTTCCCCTGACCTGCTTGTCACGCTTCTTTTGACGCAGCCCAGGATACAGCTGGCTTTCTAGGCTGCAAGTACACATTGACAGCTCATGTCCAGTTTTTCACCCACCAGTAGCCCCAAGTCCTTCTCTGAAGGGCTGCTCTCAATCCCTTCATTCCCCCTACTTTGTGCCGATACAGGGGGTTGCCCACACTCAGGTGCAAAACCTTGCACCTGGCACTGTTGAACCTCATGAGGTTCACACGGGCTCACTTCTCAAGCTTGTCTAGGTCCCTCTGGATGGCATCCCATCCCTCAGGCTTGTCAACCACACCAATCAGCTTGATGTCATCTGCAAATCTGCTGAGGGTGCAGTTGATCCCACTGTTTGTCATTGATGAAGATGTTAAACAGTACTGGTCTCAGTACAGACCCCTGGGAGAGATCAGTGTCAAGTGGTGTCCATCTGGCTATCTGGTAAATGCTGAGCTATTGACCACTACCCTCTGGATGCGACCATTCAACCAATTCTTTATCCACTGAACATTCCATCAAATCCTTATTTCTCCAATTTAGACATAAGGATGTTGCAGAGGACCATGTCAAAGGCTGTACATAAGTCCAGACAGATGACATCTGTAGTTCTTCCCTTGTTCACTGATACAGTCACTCCATTGTAGAAAGCCATGAGATTGGTCAGGGAAGATTCACTCTTGGTGAAGCAGTGCTGACTGTGTTGAATTACCTCCACGTTCTCCACATGCCTTAACATAGCTTCTAGGAGGATCTGTTCCATGATCTTCCCAGGCACAGAGGCTGACAGGTCAGTAGCTCTCAGGGTCCTCCTTTCCACCCTTTTTAAAAATGGGTGCAATGTTTCCCTTTTCCAAGTCACTGGGGACTTCACTTGACTGCCATGGCTTTTCAAATATCGTGGACAGTGGCTTGGCCACTACATCAGCCAATTCCCTCAGGGATGCATCTTGTCAGGTCCCATAGACTTGCATATTTTAAGGTTCCTCAGGTGGTCTTGAACCTGATCTTCTCTTACAGTGGGAGGGACTTTGCTCCTCCAGTCCCTGCCTTGAGGTTCATCCACTCAAAGATGTGTGGGAAGAGAGACTGTGGCAAAAAAGTTTGAGTACCTCAGCCTTCTTCTCATCTGCTGTTACCGGTTTGCCGGTCTTGTTCATAAAGGGGGATATGTTCTCCTCAACTTTCCTCTTCTGGCTGACATACCTATAAGAAGCTCTTACTATGCTTTGAAGCCTTTGCAGATTCAGCTTCAGCTGTGCCTTGGCCTTCCTGACCCCATTCCTACACAACCAGGTAATGTCCCTGCAGTCTTCCCAGGATGACTCTCCATGCTTTCACTACCTGTGTATTTCCTTTTTGCCCTTTAGTTTGACCAGCATGTCTTTACTCAGCCACGCTGCTCTTTTGCCTTCCCTTCCAGATTTCTTACACATCATCCAGTTGTATTTAATTACAAAAAAAAAAAACCAAAACAACACAATAAAAAATTCAAGTTAAGCAATCTGGCATCATTCGTGAAAATCATAGTTACAACGATGTTACTGGAGAGAAGAGCATCTTAAGAAGACCAACTCTGGAAGATACAGGCACACTGCATTTCAAAAAGAATTTCATCACTGTAGGAAGTGAAATCCTATTACTGAAACAATTTCTTTTTTTGCATTGTAGAAGATACCAAAAGAGTGGTTGGCTGCTTATCAGCAAATGTATTCAGCACTTTTAAGAAGCAGGGCAAATCTCACTGACATGCTTGAAGCTGCCAGTAAACATGTGTCAGATTTAAAGACCATGACAACCACCAATCAGCTGTCTGTTCAGTGCTTTCTCCCCATATAGCAACTTCTCCACTATTGTGGCAAAGAACAACTCACAATAATTACTCACAACATGAGTAACATTCACATGAATCAAGAATGCGAAAATGTACTCCATGCTTAAATATATATATATATACAAAGAAAAGGTCTGAGATCAGTACCCTCTGGGTGATGATACTTAACAAAAACTTATTTGGGGCAGAGTGTGTGTCTGCATTTAAGTATATGACATAAGAAATAAGCCATTTCTATTATTTATACATTGCTATCTAGTTTTTATATTATCACTATATTCTCATTTATATAAGGCTAACATTAAAACAAATCTGCATGTGTTAGAATTTTGTGAGCATTGGTGACTTTGGTAACAGGCCTGCCTTTTTATTATTGGATTAAGCAAGCTTTGGCATTTAAATCAAAGGCAGATAGATTTCTTTTCTCAGTTACCCTCCTGTCCTTTTTCAACAGAGCATTATCTGCATTTTCAGCTTTATTACAGTAACTCTCAACAAGCGCTAAGAAACACTCATCAGAAAACAACTGAGTAAGCAAATGAAATGCCCTTTACAAGGGATTCTCAAACTGCAATACTTTCAGATTTCAAATGGATTGTAGATCTACCTTGTAAGACCCAATTGCTCTGTAGCTTTTTTTGTTTTTCCTTTTTAACAATAAGATGTAAAACCAGTTGCTTTGAACAAGTGAGGAATAAAAGACTTACGAGCTGTTTTAGCAGAAAACTCTGACCTGTTGATTTTGTATAGCTATGATATAAAGAAAATATTTCCAGCAGAATTTTGACAGACCATTTATTTTTACAGAGCTAAAGCATTCACTTGTTAGTTTGCTTGTGCTCCTTACATGGTTTATTGAAGAAAGACTTCCAAGCCATAACTATTCTTGTATAAACTTCCCATGCATCACTGCTTATTCTATGCTCAAAAGAATACTGTAAATACTGTAACTTCAGAAGACCCTTTTCCCCATTCTCTACTTCCAGAGACTTCAAATCAAGGGAAGCCCAATTAAATTATGGCTTTTCTTCCCCTTCCATAGTTCTATTTTTCCTTCAGTTCCTAATCAACCGAGAAAAATATGACAGAGATGGGAAGGAGAAGCAAAACAGTACAGAAGTTCCTCGCACTTGTCTAACTAAGTGTGTAGTCATGTATTAGTATCTTTGTTTTCTCTAGTGACTTGTAGAAATGACAATTCCTTTGGTAGATAGGATCAAAGCTTTAAGAAAAAAGTATTAAAAAAGGATTTGGAAAGCAGAGGATATCCCCCACAGTACTACAGTTTCATGAAAGGTCAAAATTCAGGGTGTCTTTACTCCACAATACTGGTTAAACTTATTTTGTGTAACTAATATCCAGGCAATATTGCCTTCAGTAATTAAAAATATGTATTTCTGGATTCTTGGAAATCAGAACAGCAAACAATGGCAGGTGTTAAATTTAGGCTGTTTGTACTCCATTCAGGATAAAGAAGATTGGAAAAATTCATACTACTGCTTGTGGGAGAAAAATGCTTGTGTCAGACATTTATTTCCTAGAATCAACAACTCAGTAATGAGTCTGAGCTCACTGACAAGATACAGACACTCATCATGACAAAGACAAGAGATTCCCTAGCTTTCTTTACATTTTTTCTCTCCAGACTCACATCATTGAAAAATGCATGTTATCACAAGGATAGCATTTTGTGAGATCATTTGTATAAAAAAACCCCAAATATTCTAGTTCGAGTTTTAATTTTAAATGCTTCTGAAAATAGAAAGTAAGAAAGACTGGAGAGTGTGTACTTGCATATGAAAAGAATAAAAGACCTTTTAGTAATCCAGATGAGGGAGTAACAAGTATATTCAGGAGCTTTCAAAGACAGAATTCTGATGAGATTTAACCGAACAGCTAAAGGACATCTAATGAAGTTCAAAGCCGACAAATGCAAAGCAACACAGATGTGACGCTAAAAAACCTAAGTTATTTTTCCTAAATTAAGCATATGAAAGCTTAATGTAGGAAACTTAAAAGCACTGCAACACCCTTGGCAGTTCATTCCATCTGCTGAATGAACAGAAATGGTAAAGAAACCAACAGAAAATTGAAAAACGAAATGCAACTTTTATTGTTTGACAAATAAGTCTGAAACTATGAAAATTACATAACAGAAATTAATACTGCAGCTTCATGTAGAGTCTTTAGCTATGTTATTTGTGAAATCATTTCACAGAATTAGAAGTGGATCAAAAAATTCAGAATGAAGTATTACAAGCCAAGAACTTTGCAGTCAGGACTGACTAGCTCAGCTATAGATACCATCATTATAGACCCTCTCAGCTTACACACAAGTAAAACAATGGTCAGTGTAATACCACTGTAATGACTTGTCAATTCTTAAACTTCTTCTAATATCATAAGAGTTTGGATGAACAGGAAGGAATATAAACTCTGATCTTAACCCAAAGCAAGTGGTGGTCACATCTCAACAGTGGTAATGCCACCAGTTCACATCATAAGCTGAAAAAAAGGTGTCTAAAGCTAAATGATATCCATCTATGAAAATCTGATGATTTGTCAGCCAACAGGCCAATTGTTTATACACTGCAATACATTTTATGGACTCAGACATTTGGAGGAGAGCTGCTGTCCTCTGTAAGATAGAGCCTTTCAAAATTCTATCTATAGCTGTTTTAAGTAGGAACTATCTTTGATATTATAGACAAAGCTGCATAGAGTAAGTTTGTAGGTAAAGTTCCAGGAAGCAAGGGTTGGACCTAACAAAATTGCTTAGTGAAAGAAGGATTCTACACAAAGACATGAGATTACTTATGTGCTAGTGTCTCATGCTGAATGGATTTTGGCTTTGAACATACCAAATAGTCAAGACAGCTACTATCAGTAATAGACTTAGCATTAAGAACAGCGTAGTTAAAGTAAAGCAGATGCAGTTCTGGTCTAATAAGCATGAGAAAGGTGTGCAACTGTATGGATGCCTGTCACATGATAGTTTGGAGCCTGTTTACAACTAGCAGTCCTAGATGGAAGCTATGGCTCCTCCTGTAAGTCCCCATCTAGACAAACAGCTGCGTTATGGTTTAGTCCAATTCTAAAACCCCCAGACAACACACACTGATGATCAGGCTTTTTTATGGAATTAGGTATCTTCCACAAAGATGCGAAACAGTATGTACATGGGTATGTGCTAGAACACATGAGCACATGCAGCACTGAAGTTATGCACTGATACTGCAAGTCAAATTTGGAAACAGATTCCATAAGAGCACACTACATAAAATGGCCAAAAAGCTGGTAAAAGTATGTATAGAAAAATACAAAAGGGCTTTTCCATTCCATTATCTGTTATGTATGTTAATCTCAAAGTACTGCTCAAAAAGTGTATTGTTCATAAATATTACATGCTAAATTGTGTATACTAAATAATGTCTGCCCTTACAGGAAACAGTGAGCACAGAAATTCAGGGTGTCAGCACAGTTGTCCTTTGATACTGTGCAGAGCTATCTGAGAATACTCACTTGTGCATCTGTAGACTGCCACACTCGGATGCTGTAAAGGAGTTTTCTAGTGCTTGTATAGAGACTGCTCTTAAATCTATGTTAAGCCTAGAAAATGCATGTTGATGAGACTGTTGAAGAAGGCACTTTCACTGCCTGTCCTTCTGTCAGCTAGAATAAAGTGAGCTGCTTATTTCACAGCCTTTTTGATTCTAGCCATCTACTTCATTTCCTAAAATACTTGGAGTTCTTAATTTAAAAATTCCACAGGTCCTGGAAAGAGCATTCTGTGGCTTCACCCTGTCAGGCTCCTGTGACATAAAAAACATTGCTCTATAAAAACATGCATTATCATTGTCAACAAAATTCTGGTCTGACATATATGTTGATCCTAGTTACTTTTAATGGAAAAACCTCCAAAGAGAACAGGATTGATATGATGAAAAAATGAAGGTCAGAGAGAGTTTAAAAACACCAGAATAGGAGAGAGATTTAAAATATGGTGTTTATAAAAGAGATACTGTAGTTTAGCAGCATGAAGTATTTTATTGAATTATTCAAGAGGTTAGGGTTCTGAACCAGACTAAGTGCTAATTAGCCACAGCAACATACTTATTTAAAAAAAAAAATATAAAATGAGATCTAATTAATGACTCTTTCCAGTGGCAAAAGACGAAGTTCTCTAATTTATGTCTGAAGAAAGACACTAGAAGAGAAACAAAATGAAAGGAGAGCTTTAAAAGAAAAAAGCATTTCAAAGGCTAGGTTCTTGAAGGCAATTCAGTGCCTAAGGCATACTGCTCTCCTTACCCCTTGGAACTCATCATTGCAAGAGTGAGGTGATTATTTCTCTTTATGATAAACATCTCCTATGCCAGTAAACACAGAATATAAGTTGAACATTTTCTAAACTGAAGTAATGCATACATTTGGACTGAGAAAGCAGTATATCAGAACCCATATATTGGGTTTTTTTAACTAAAAAAGGGACAAACAGCCTGCACAATTCTTTGAAACTGAGTTGAGAAACTCCTCCAGCAGCTGATTATGCTGTACTCTGCTATAACATGTTTTTTTGCAGTTTAGTACATCACATTATTTCATAACTGGAAAGTGAGGTGATATGAGAGCTATTTATAGAACTTAGAAAATTTGGTAACACAGCAGAAGGTCAGTAAATCACAGATAAATGGAGAAGGGTTTCTTAATGGGAGTTATAACATGCTCAATAAAACTGTTTCCACTGTTTTCAGCCATATTATCTACAACACTCATTTGATTCAAATTACAAGTCCAAGAGTAATACAATAAATAAACCCTAGCTATTATGTCATAAGATTTCAACTGAATGCTTCCATTAGGTATACATATATATCTACCTTCAAATTAAATGGCACCTGACTCATGCATTTTATTGTTCTAAATATTGCAGTCACACCAGCAGAGTATTTTCGTAATAATGCTAAAACAGTTTTATTAACTTGTGTTCTGTGCATGTTTTTAAGTTATTGGAACTACTGATCAAGGATGCAGAAGGACAGATGTTTAATTGGCAGTAAGAACACAAGTGAATTCTCAGTTGTCAAGTTTCAGGCAGAGTTCAAAAGAAATACATGCCCATAGCTAAATCCAAGTCTCATTACTGAGTTTTAAATGCCTATTTAAGACCTCCTTGATTAGTGAAGTATCGAAGCTTATTTATTCTTCCCTTGGAACCTTAGTTTACTTCTGATTTAGGTACACAGGAATGCAAAGACAGATCTTGATAAGAAGAATGTAGTCTCTATTAAAAATCTGCAAGTCATGAGGATGATTTACATTTGAGAGTCAAGGCACTGTGTGTGGACTCAGCTGAACTTAAGAAGTGAGCTCCTCCCTGCAACATTTCTCAGCAGCAACACAACACCATAATCATGCCAAACTGTCTGCTTGTAAGTATGCTTTTCCTTTAAAGAGACATTTGACTTATCATTTCCAGCAGCCCATTAAACTTTTTAAAAATGGCATGGAACTATAGATAATACTATGATGATCTTCACATTCACGTTGACATAATCTTTCTACCTTCCTTACCATGTGTTTAAGTATTTGCATACTTTGTCATACAACATAATCAAAGTAAAATCTCTACATCCCTATTAGTATCCCTTTCCAGTATCTTAATTTCTGGTATTTGAGACACAAACCTCATGAAATCAGAAGCTGTACAGTGTCAGTGAAACTCTATGAATCTTTGTTTAGAAAACTACCAGCTCCTAAGAACATAATGTTCTGCTGGTTATCTCTTTCTCTGCATAGAGATCAGCAGTCTTACATTTAGTCATCTTCACTTCTAGAAAGTGGGGTTCCATCTCTCGAAAAAGGCTGCTACGGCTGTAAGCCCTTTTGACACTGTCATAGTAACTATACAATGTATAATGCAATGGGGCCACCGGGACACAGTTTTCTTCTATCTGAAAAAAACTAACATAAAAGTCTCTGGAAAAGTTTAAGTAGTTTTAAAATACAGTATTTATTTGGAAAGCAGCTGAAACCTAAGTAATTTATCTTTTTTGCTGTTAATTTTTGCTGCTTATCCAGAGTTTTTTTTCTTTTTAACTTACCAGGCATTATAATATTGGAAAAACCTAGTTTTCTTGTTATGGATACTCCATGGGTAAACATGGATGTATACTCTCTCCTAATTTGTTCTATGTCTCCATGAAGCAACTGAAGAGAAACTGCCAGACCTGAAAATAAAGAGAAAAGCAGAGAAAAATAAGACATTCAAACAGATTGATGATCACTACATCTTAAAAATTATGTCTACTTGCAAGTGTATATGTATTCCTGACAACTCAGAAAATTCAGAGGAAGTTCAGTAATACCCAGCTAACCCACCTCAAAATTTTTATGTATTTGGGAAGGGTACCAACATCCAGAAATCAGTAAAGACTTGAAAACAACTACCCATGAAAAACCATTAGCAAACTATTACTGATATGTAACGGAGCTATGATGACACATCAGATCAAAATTATCTTAATAGGGATGGACTAAGGCCTTAACTGGAAAAAGAATTAGAAAAATGTCAATCAGTAATATTTGCTACCATTTTAATTTTTCAATTCCTTCTATACAATACTGCCTTCACCAGTATGCAAGAAAAGGTGCAAACACAATGGTCCCTATCTATGGAGAAATGTGAAAGTCTCATTATAATGCATCATTTAACCTGATACAAAGTTATACAGTTGATTAATTAAAAAACTAAGAAACAAACTCTAATAAACCAATACAGTATAATCAATATTTTTTTTATTTAGGCACAGTATTTTCACAATGATTGATTTTTTTTTAAATGTTCAGATTGAATCAATCATGCTCTTTCCTACATTTGCTAGAGGACATGTGAAATATAAGGATGGCTATATAATAATTTTCTAATATTTATTCCTATAGAACTAAGGAATAACTTCATGTACTGTATCTGCAGTATACAAATAAACTGCAAACACTATACTTCATTGCAGCTGAGATTAACAAAACCAACAGGCATGCCTTCTGGTTATTTCAAATACTATCACTGAGGCAAGTGTCAGGATGACACAACTTGAAGAGTCATCCTTCCTCACCTCCAACATTACTACAGCATATCACATGTCAACATACATATCAAGGAGAAGATAAGAACAAACTCTTCATATGCACTTAACTGGAGATAAACAGACAACTCAGAGTCATAACTAACTTTAGATTAAGCTTAACTAAATAACATGTACACACCAACTGAACAACAAGGTCATCAGTCCGTTTGGCTTTGGAAGAGATTTCCCCTACAACCATGTTACTGTTTAACTGAATAAATTTACTTCAAAGTCTGATGGTTCTTACGTCAGAGGTTGAAAAATCTGTACTAAGTAGTGCCAGTGCAGGCTACCACACCAAAGAGATCAGAGATCTAATTAGCATGACATCTTTTTCCTCTTACCTACACTTACATCTCACTATTTCGGCAACTCTGACCACACTTCCATTCTCTTATAAAAAACAGCTCACCTATATATCTCCAACTGCATACATAAACAAATCTTACAAAGAAAAACATTCAGTGAAGTCTATTCTATTTAAGGACTGCATTTAATGCCATGGATATTGATTATTTCAGTAATGGGAATTTGTTCTGTAGTTATCCAGTGAACAACTTGTAGGAAGTAATGACAATTATTATAGGTGTAGAAGAGAAAATAAACAACACTGGGGCCAGCTGATGGTACAGGAGGCTGGTAAGAAGTCATACAGGCAGAATTCAGACTATTTGAACAAGTGAAAAGTTTTTCATTGCTGGCTGTGAAGAACTTGTCTGGGTATTATGACTTATACACTTACAAATATGGATAATTAGCCCACCTCCAACCTTGCTTCCTTTACATTTTAAGAAATTGTTATACATACGTATGTATATTCAAACACCCATATGCCCCTATTGCACTGTTTCCTCGGAAACCTAAACCAACATCTGCCATTGCTCCAGATCACATCAACCACAACAGCGTTAATTGGATATTGGACACCGCCTGGTGTTGAGTAAAGTTATTATGTTTTCTAAACAAATGTTGTAGACCTCAAATCCAGTTAGTATTAGTTTTCTTTATACATAAATTTCACATATTTCCTTGAAGAATTTTATTTAGCTCAAAAATGAGATAAATGTCAAAACCCTCATCAATGGCAAAATAGTTTTAACTTGATAAATAAGCTGCCTGTCAAGGATTTGAAGTTCTTGCTCATGCAAGGCAAGAAAGGTACTAGCAGTCTGTATTTAATAGCATTCATTGTTATAAAATTAAGTCATCTTTTTTTATCCAAAAGCATCAAGAAAATCTCTCAGTGAACACACTTAAAACACGGGTTAGTCATTTCACCTATGGTTTAAATACATCTTTAGATTATAAATGGTATGCATCTCCCAACTCTTCAGAATAATGAAAAACACCAGATTAAAGAGAGTAGTTAGTTAAAAATGTTACATGGTATAAACAGTCCAGTACAATAGGAAAGAGTGAAACTAAACCAGAAAGGAAGCAGAGAAAAGATGCACAGGGAAGACAGTCTGAAGAACCTCCAAAACCCAAGGTTTCAAGTTAACAATCTTGCCACTGAGGATTCAGCTGCCAAATGAAAAGGGAACTGACAAGAAGGGAAGGAGAAGATCTAATAAACCTGGTAAAAATGCTAAAGTTTGGAGCATATGGACTTTATATAATCAATGACAAGAATTGCCTGTTAAGTGTTCTGATTGCTCTCTAAGCACCACTGATTTTGCAGGGAAACTCAGCCCCCCTGCATTAAGGATCTAAAATCTGAATATGAATACTGTTACTGAAATATGATACCCAAATTACAGAATACTTTGATTGAATTCCTGCTGATTTGTTACAATCACGATCTTGTGATGGACAAAAGGAAGGCACTGTATATGAAAAGGAGTTTCTTTTTAGTCCCAATTAAAGTTATAAGAGTCTAATCAATGTGTTTTTATTTGTCCATTTATAATTATACTAACACATTCCAAACACAATATTGTTAAAATGACATAAATACACATAACATTTCCAGTATCTACCCCTTGCTCACCCTTCCCCTGCCTATCTGGGGTCTTAAGATTAATGGTTTCAACCTAGGAAGGTGGGATATTTGGACCGAGTTATCAGCATTCCAAGTCCTTTGCCATGAGGAGTAGGATGTTGCCTGTTTCTTCCTCCTCTCTCTCTAGGCTCCTCTTGGAGTGTTTTGCCAATTATTAGGCCTAGCATAAGGGACACAGCCAGCATAAAGAGGAACCAATAACCAAATTGTATTTGATACAAAAGGGTCAGTACATGGGTGAGCACTGGGGGTACAAACAAGTCAGACTATACATAATCAACATCAACCCCACTGACCCCAACACCACCACCACACAACCAACAATGGGTGGAATAAATGGTGACATGCAGTCTCCCAGAGAAGGGATGGGAAACAATGGAGTCAACAAGTCAAACACATAAGACCAAGGAAACCACATACTGAATCTCTACACAGCCCACATTTACAAAAGCCAGACCTGACCGGAGCCCAGTCCCAGGGAGGCAGGAGGTCCTTCCCCAACAGGGAACTCTGCAAAGTGCCCTCTGCAAATTAGATCTATTTTATTTTAGCTCTTGCTTAGCTTTTTACAGTTGTGTGTTGTAACCCACTTCAGTATATATACTTTTTATGCAATAGGTAGTTATAACATGTAGTTACTCTGTCTAGAGTTAGCTATCTATAACCGTAGACTAAAACAGAACATCGAAGAGTAAAGACATGTGACTGTAACTGAGGCCTTGAAAGTACACATGTGGGGCCCCAGACATATGAACAGCTCACCAGTGGCCAATTACTGGTCATCAAACAGTCTGACCTTAAAAGCAGAATAAAACCAGTTTTAGGAGGAACAGAGGGAACAAAGAACAGGTATTTGGCATATATAAAACACATCATATATGATGAATGAAGATGTAATGCAGACTTGCAGACCAGTGAAAAAATAACGAAGTGTAAAGCACGTTAGCAAGCATAAAAATTACTCCATGTCATATAAGAAAGGTTACATCCTTCAGTTTTAACTGATTCCACTCTGATGATGTATGTCAACATCAGTTTTTCACATCTCATTTCATGCTCTAGACAACAGAATTATCAGGTTTAGAAAAAATTAGGTAATTCCTGATGGAACAGCTGTACATGGACAAAGCAAAATAGAAAACTGCAACATGCCACCATACACTGTATCTCACTGAGGTTGATATGATTATTACACCATCTATGAGATCTAGAAAACTTCATAACTATACATTTTCCATTTCTAGAACATTAGGAGCTAAAATGATTATCCAGTCTCTGAAGGACTGGCACATTTTCTTTAATTAGGTACATAGTGCAGCTCTGTCCCCTCAGAAGAAATTTCATTTACCTCCCTAGTTGTAATTAAAACCTCTTATGTTAGCTATGATTCTTTATTTACTCCAGTTTTGAAAGCATTACTACAGAACTCTGTGGTATTGCAAACAGATCTGCTTTTATTCCTTTTGCAAGCACATGAAATTTCTCACAATTAACTTGTAGTATAGTTCACCACAGACTATTTTTATCATTCAGATGAGAGTACAGAAAATTGACAAGTTGTTGAATAAGCATTCCAGGTTTTTTGTCATTTTACCTTAAAACAGTTTTTGTACTGCATTATTGATTTCTGCATTTAGTTATGACAAAAGGCAACTGTTTATTAAGCTTACACTTATTTGCATTTGAGCTTCTGGGGGGAAGGGAAAGAATTTACATTCAGCTTCTATGTAGTGGCACACAGAACCCTAGATCATAGTAAGAAGAAATGCCTAGCAGCTGCTCAGGAAGCTGATAGGAAAAAAAAAAAAACAAAAACCAAAACAACTCAGACAGCATGCTATTCAGGAGTGTTTGTATTTTAAGAAAGGTCATAAAATAAGGCATCTGTCCAGATAAAGCTGCCTAAGGGTGTTAAAAGTATTCTTGAAGGCATACAGGTGTTCCTGTTTTTGGTAGTATTTAAAGTGTCCAAATTACCACTGCAAAGATAAAACCCGTAGATTTCCACATTGTTACTGGAAAATAAAATAAAATTTTTTAAAAAAATAATTAATTAATATGATCTGGGAAAAATAATTGTATAAATCTTGTGTAATTTGGCCACAGCAAAATCTGTGTAGTTAATCCAACAAATTGCAGTCTGGAAACAGAGAGAAAAAGAGGAGATGTAGATTCAGTCTTAACTGGCCTTGTTAAAAACTTGACTGTGATTACTTTGAATTATCAGAGGAAACTCCAAACTATTTCTCTTTTCTTCAGCTTTAAATTCTGGGTTTTAGCTCAGTAAAAAAGAATGCAAGACAAACAGACTTTGCCAAATTTTGACAACTTTCTTGGAGGTCACAAATTAAATGAGCTCTTGTACCTAAGGTTTTTCTCAGAAATGCCCTCAAGTGTGGAAGGTCGGGGTTTTTTTCTTCTTCACATGGAACATAAACACTTAAATGCAAAAATTATCACAAATTATCACAAGTAAAGTGGCTTGGAATTTTTTACAGGGGAGATAGGGGAGATGATAGAGCCTCATGTATTTCTTGCCAGAATTACTGTCGGATGAAGGTTAATGGACCAGAAGGCTAAATGACTGCTATAAGCATCTAGTCTAACTGCCTTATACAGACAATAAAGATCTCAGCGATAATTTCTCAAATTCTTACCTTAGTAAGCTCACTGATGGCCTTTTCTATTAACAATACACACAGCATGTCAATACCCATTTCCACACTACACTGTTATATTGCAAAGGTGAATCATCTTGCTCAAAAAATGTTAAAATTACATTTTTACATACTGTTTTATTAACTAGAATATTAGACAGTGCACAAAATGCACAATTTTACTATTATGTGTTTTATATTGCTTCTAATGCAAATAACAGACAAAAGGTTCCAATGAAATGCATGTTATTTTCTCCTTCATGATGTGCAGCTCTGCCATGCAAACAGCTTTCACATCGTATTAAAAATGTAGCTACGTGCATTCCAACTAAGTGTCTTATTTAAAATAAAGAAATAGTCACCAACATAAAAGCCCAGGTAATGTTGTAATGAATTTTTAAGTATAACCCTTGAAGGAGATAAAATGTTACATATATATTGTATAGTTTATCATCTGAAGTAATGTTAAGACTTTTAATTGTTTCAGTAGACACAATAAAGGAAGTCAACAACACATATTTAACAGTAACATGAAGAAAAAATTTTTAGAAGGGGCTTATAAAAATCTCATTGCTAAGACTAACCCAACTCCCAGATGGAAATACAAGCTAGCTATTCTCATTATGCAGCATTAGCTAGGAACTTCCAGGTTTAAACTGGGTGCCATTTCAATCATATGCAGAAATAGTGTGGCCAGTAGGACTAGGAATTGATTGTCCCCCTGTACTCATCACTGGTGAGGCTGCACCTGAAATATTGTGTTCAGTTTTGGGCCCCTCACTACAAGGAAGACATGTGTCCAAAGAAGGGCAACGAAGTTGGTGAAGAGTCTAGAGCAAAAGTCCTACAAGTAGTGGCTGAGAGAACTGGGGTTGTTTAGCCTGAAGAAAGAGGCTGAGGGGAGACCTTATCACTCTCCACAACTACCCGAAACGACGTTGCAACAAGTCTTTTCCCATGTAGCAAGAGATAGCACAAGAGGAAAGGGCCTTAAGTTGCATCAGGGAAGGTTTAGACTGCATATAAGGAAAAGTTTCTTCACCAAGAGGGTTATCAAGCATTGGAACAGGCTGCCCAGGGAAGTGGTTGAGTCACTATCCCTGGAGGTGTTTAAAAAACGTGTAGATGTGACACCTAGGAACATGGTTTAGTGCTGGAGTTGGCAGTGTTAGGTTTACAGTTGGACCTAATGACCTTAAAGGTCTTTTCCAGCCTAAATGATTCTATAATTCCATAATCACAGTACCAAGATGAATAGAAAGTCATAGCTTCTACTGGATATAAGATGTCCATGACAGTATCACAATGGCACATTACTCATTCTTCTCTAAAAACAAGTCTTTCAGCAACACCAAAGAGTACAGTATGAATTTGACTTTCTAACAGCACTCATCTCCAGCACAGTCCACAAGTCATGCCATATGAAGGACACTTACAGGTAACTAAACAAAAAATCTACCTTGAATGTGATTTTTGAAGTCCTTATGGTAACACAACTTTCACAGACAACACCACAAGCTTGAACTGCTGTAAAAAGGTAGATTATATCTGATTGGTCTATAAGTCTGCCACTTTTAAGGATTAATATCTTTTCCCAAAACTATTACACCATAATTAATAATACATGCTAGATTAGGCTACAAATTTTAAAGATTTGGTTACTCCTGAATTTGTGAGAAGGGTTTCATATTAGATTGCTGAACAATATCATCCACCCCGTAAAAATTGCTTGAAAAAGTAAAGTTCTACCAATCCTTGCCTAAAAAACCTGCTCTAAATCTGGCTTTTTTATATGCCAGAGTTGTAGTTCAGGGCCAAATGATCTTGAACAATTTATGTGCAAAATTCTCTATACTTAATCTTTCAGCTTTAGTATTTGTTGAGAACAGGAAGGCCTTAATTCACCATGTACTTACCGAAGTACATGAGCACTATTCTCATTTTAAATGTATTTCAAATAGCAGCCTTCAGTGACAACTAATTCTTAAACACATCAAAATGGAATACACAATCTCCTTGTCACAAAACGTCACAAAGATTAAAACTGACAGATTAATAAACTGTCACAGAACTAAAGTAATTAAACAAATACACTTTTGTTTAAATGTTAGTGATGTGTAGATACAAAATACATCACCAACATCTGTGAACCCTGCTGAGAAAAGACAAACACCAGAGAACTTCTCTGTGATTAATCATACACCCAGGAGATAGTTAAAAGTTAGGTACTTCATTCTGTTCTATCTTCTCTGTCAAGTACATGTCACCACTCCTGCTCCCATTCCTCCTCATTTCTACTAGCTCTACTCAATTCCCTCACCACTGTGAGCCTAAGCCTGCTTTTTGTGTCTAACAACTACAGCTGCTTCCATCAGGGAATGCACATTTTGTTTCCCATCTGAACATTTTCACATTGATTCACTGGAAGAAGTTCTCCTTGCATCAGTTCTGAGTGGGGTAATGTTGTGAACTGCTGGGTTAGTGTCACGCAAACACGGTCACACTACTTCTTGAATCTAGTAAAATACTGTAAACTACTGCAGCTCTGTTCCTAGAAATACTGCATTCTGTAAACTTACATTGAGATACCAATTCCCTGCTGTATTTGATCTCTTGTTGCTCTTCACCATACAAGTGTGGGCAAAATCATGTTCCTCAGTTATCTCACTTCACGTGGCCTCTGCTGTTTCTCCAATGCAAGGTAAATAACGACTGCAACAGGCTTCCCCTCTGAATCAAAGAATTTGTAAGCCAAAGCTTACTTTTTGTGAAATACGGGAGGAAACGGACCTGCTTTTTAATTTCTCAGTGTTTGACAGTAACCATGGAAAAAAATATTATTAGAGTGCCAAAAAGCCGTTGAATGCAGGTAAATAGGCATGGGAATACATATACTGCCCCAAAGCACATACCACTGTTTCTAGCCAACTGCCTCCATTGCCATACTTGTCTCGGAACTTGTGTCTTGTCAGATGAGTTCATGCATTGGGCTGGTCTACCTCGTGCCTTCTCTGACCAAGTCTTATATGACCAGTGAGCTAGACTGAGATTTATTGCCAACTGACACGTACAATGGGGAAAAAAACGACATATGAGTTAACATTACTTCCCTAAAACCAAGGATGTTTGCTTTATGAAACTTACTTTGGTCTGGTTGAATTAAAATGATAGCAGTGTAATGAAATTTGTGTTGAGTGAGCAATCTCACTGAGGTTCAAAATAGTTAGATCCCACTTTGAAGCTGTTTCCTCCTTGAACTTGTGTTGGACCACATAACCTCCTGTGGACTTTTTCAACCTAACATATTGTATGATTTGATTAGTAACTTTCCCCCCCCCCTAAAATGACAGTTTCCTTCCTCTTTGAGACAGGGAGTCTAAACAATCTTAGATTGATGGTGCAAGGCCTGCGCAAAAACAAGGGGAGGTGTATGGGACTGTTCGAAAAAGACATATCAAGTACTGATAACGTTGCTAGGCGATTAACTCCTAGCCCAAAGAGAAGTCCCTCCTAGTCTCTGAAAAACAGACAACCCCAAAACATTGGCCTGGAAGAAAGCCAGAGAACAACTGAGGCTGCGCAGAGCGACAGGGAGAAAAGTTCATCAGCGAAGAAGAAGAGGAGACCTGATTACCATGAGAAGCGAGGGGAGGCGGGGGTAGACTCTGTATATGTATAGGCGTTTTATGAATATGCACTATTTTGTAACATATAAGCCGGACGAGAGCTGCAGACGGTGCGCATGCCTGTGGTGGAGCGATCCCCCATGCACCCAGCGCTGAATAAACATACCCACTTTATAACCCCAAAAGTTATGGAGTGATTTCTCCGCAAAACACTCTTGATGGGATTTTTTGTGAACATCTGTCAACAATATGGGCTTTGAGTCCTCCATGCTTTAATCTGGGCATTATGCAGTTGTGCATTTATTGACCAGTCGTCTTTTGTTAGGCATCATCATTTTGGATGACACTCTGCCTGCAGATTTTTGCACATGTACATGGGTACAAGTTTGAATTTATTATAGACAGTAAACTATTTGACAAAATTATTTGTGCATCTTTCTCTTTTAAAGAAAGAAATTAACAGTCTGTGGCTGACAGACTTAAAACAATCAAACTACAACCTGGATTCGCCTTAAAAACAGCCTCCCAATTCAGGTTTTGCCTCCATCATATTTAAAAACTCATCTTGCCAACTATGAGATACAACATAGTAATTTCTGATTTTATTCTTTTCATAACCTAAATTATGTGCAAGAGAACACTATTTATGTAGATTTTTCAAGAGCTGTATTTTGATCCCCTATGAAGTAGCTAAAAATTTAACACTACCACCATATTAAAAGGGGAAAAAAAATAAGGGGTGGGGTGGGGGGTGGAGTATGCTTCAGCGAAGAGTGGCAAGATAAACACCACCATTTTGAATTTGTCGCTTAAGGCCCTCCCATCAATAAAAGTTAATGTATAATTAACAGTGTTTCCAGTGGAGCTGCAATGTCAGCTTGGCTATGCCACACTGTGTTCAGTAAACATGCAATTAGATTACATCACGCTCGTCTAGTTCATCAGAGCATTAGAACATAATGGCCCAGGAAAAGACCTTCCCACTATGTTTGCTGTTTTCATGGAATATGTGTAAGAGTCCAAATCCACAAAGCACCTAGATACGTTTATAATTTCTTATATCAGTAATTTAATCTCTATAGGATTTGAAAGGATTTTCACCTCCTTTGCTGTAACAACTGAAAAGCATGTGTATCTGTGTCTCAGCTCTCAAGAGTTACTGCATCAGGCACATGCAGCTTTTCAAGACTTGTTATAAGGGAATCTAAATCAGCATTTACACAGGACCTTACACATGAGAATGTTAGGAACTTAAAAGTAAAGAGCAGAGAAAAAAGGAATGTCTTGCATCCCCTTATAACTAAGCTATTCAGTCTTTCTTCTAAAGGAGGGTGAAAGAAAAGGAAGTTATAGTGCATTTTTCATAAATTTTTTTTAGTATGTTTTTTCATACGATAACTCACTGGGGAGAATTATTCACATGTAACACGAGACCATGGTTTAAGTCTCTCCTCTATAGGATTTGCTAAGATGACTTGAATACAGATCACACTTAGGAAAATCATGTGCTACTCGGCAGGCTTTAGAGCCACTTTCACTTTCTCCATGGTATAATGAATATTTTCTGACTGTACACAAAGTTGAATAGTTGCTGCAGGGAAGTCTGAGAAGCCAAGTAATTAGCATGCTCCTCTGGAACACGTGAGACAGACTGAAAATCCTTTTCCAAATCAAAGTCTGAACCAAGACATTTTCTGTCTTTGAAGAATGTCTCAAACACTGGAATAAATAATTTCTATGGTAAACCCAGTGAATATTTATACATTCCCCAGAGAGCACAGGCACGAGATTCACAGCAATCATCTCCAGCATTTCTTTTTCAGCCTAGTGACCAAGCAGCTAAAACTAGCTCACCCGTATTGTGATGGTGTAGTGTCAGGGGAGCATTCAGCTACCCACCTTTTCTCAACTTCAAGCTGTGGTGGAAATCAAAGTTACCTTAGGCTTTAGGTACCTAGAGGAAGATATTGTGCCTAAGGAGGCACTTGGAGATGCTGATGTCATTTAAGTAGGGATTACACTGAGAACCATCACTGTTTAACTGTGTAACTTGCTCACAGTTGTAAGTGGCTAGTTTTTGTGGACAAGAACCCTCTGCCTTCAGAACCTGAAGGACTGGTCTAATCACTCGACATAAAGAACTGTTCCAATTACTAGACACCCCTTCCTCATCATATGATGTACCAAGAAAACCCAATGTTTCAACTTTTGAAAGTCTAAAGAACTGGGGAAAAGAGAAATAGTGTTATAAGCAAGAATATAAAGTTGCACATGACAAATTCTTACTAAATATCAGAAGAAAAAAGAAATCCTTGATACTGCAATAAGTATGTACAACTGGAGTAGCATTATCTGGTTTTTGGTTTGGTTTCGGTTTGTTTTTTTTTATAGAACCTTGTTTAATGACAACCGGTTTTGGCCTTGTTCTCTTGCCCCTTGTCCTAAAACACACTTCAGACCATTTTAAAAATCAACAGGTTCACTCGTGGCACAGTAATTCTGGGGGCAAATGAAGCAGCTATTACATGATCAATAACAGTTTACAAGGCATTAGTGCCTGTTCTATTAAAGAGAAAAGCAAACCACTTCCAATAGTATTTGTTTACTGTAGTCCCAAGAAAGGTCCAGAGCACAGATTTACAGTCACACCCAAAGAATAAAATCTTCAACTATGACCCACATTGCAAACCCTACTAATAGATTTTGACATTTGACAGAAGCCCAAGCTTTGATATGAAAGCAATGACTCGGCTAGGCTTCACTAGCTAAAATACACCGTGAAGGGATAAAGGATGATAATACATGGTTTGAGAGAAGCCAGTAGTATACATTTCACTGATCTCTGATCCTACAGCTACAGAAATAGAAATGTGTTATTTTCCTCAAAGACTGATGTATTTAGGTGTGATCTCTATGCAGGAATATCCATTTTTCCACAGGTTTTTGCATTTTAAAACAAAGTGACTACCTTCTAAGAAAAAATATTACAGGAAAAATAGTTTTTACACTCAGCTCAACTGCAAATATTACTGAAACCTGGTTTGTTTAATAATTACAAAATCATCTAGATCTTATAGTACTTATTCTACAAATACTGCAAACTCAATGCAAGAGATAACGATACTAAATGCAGCAAAAGCTGCACAATTTGGTTTTTGCATTTTTCATCTCCTACACTAGGCAACTAGAGAAAAGGGAATGAACATCTGAACCCGGCTCCTTTCTGGGCTGTATTAAGAAGTGATAGTCATCTGACTTTATTTGATCGTTTTTAGACATGAGCTGAGAATAAGATGCAAGAGGATTCTGTACTTAAGAACTGTCAGGAGTTGAAGTAGAAAAATTCCTGTTTGGGAGAGTTGGGGTTTTAATGTGAAATACAATGATACAGTCTGGCACTATGTGTTTTACATGCAAGACACTGAAAATACATTTCGAGTTCCTTTTTAGTTTTCCCCAGAAAACTGAAAGAATTTTTCTTTTTCTGAAGAACACTATGAATTGTCTGATAAATTATTTCAGTAGTGAAATACAACAATTTGTGGAAACTAAAGACTCTGTGTGATAATCTGAGCTGAAAGAAACTGTACAGGATAGAAATCTGAAGAGGGAACAAGGCTAGAGGGCAGACAATAGTCTGAGGCACCTTCACTGTTGTTTTCTGTGTTTCCTTTTTTAAAGTGATTTGAAAATGCCAAGTGTGATATAAACCAAAAATGCAAGTTCTTTTACATCTGGATCATATCTACAACGTATCCTAAGAGACAGAAAAGACCTATGTCTCCTGTAATGCAAGATTTTCTCTCTTTTTGACAACTGCAAGGTGGTAGACAAGGCTAATAAGGCTTCAGAACCAGCCATTCAGTACTGTTACAGAAAAAGACAGCAAAGGAAAAATAAAAAGTAGTGTAACAACAATATTTTCCATGAGGTGTCAGCAGAAGTATCTGAACATATTGCTAAAGCCTTGCAAGTGCTTTTTCAGGCTGCAAAGCAGTTGCAGAGGAACAAATTTCACATGTGCAATGTAAATAACCTTTCATAGTTAGTGGCATTAAAGTGGCATTACTGCTCACTTCTTTCCCACTCCAACCTTCACATGCACTACTGGAATTCTGTGCTGCTCTTCTCTCTTTCCCTCCCTCCTCCTGTCCTTTTCAAATTGTAACTGATCTTCAATTTGCTAGCTTTAGCTTCCAGCCTCCTGTAACCTGGAAAAAAATTCACGTCTCATATGTCTTTCATGTTGAATATTCACATACACAAATTTATCCAATGTCTCCTAAGACAACTGGGTGTTTAACTGTGAACTCTTACTTCATGAGAATCAAATAGGATAAGCAATGTATCACAGAGTAATCAGGTACTGCATGGACAGTCAGAATGACCAAGTGTAGTAGGTTGTTCCTCAGAAGCCCAAAATTATACTTACCCAGTAATGTGCTCTTGTATTTTCACTACATTATTTTTATATTTATTGTTCAATAAGATGCATGCTATTCTAAACCTTAAATATACAGACATACGTGGCTAGATTCTGTATGAGAAAATGGTAGGATTAGAAATGGTTAAATATGTAACTTCAGTCCTGATAAATAACATGAGTTTTTATGTGCTTCTTGGTTATCCAAGATTGCTGAACACACATTTTCAAGATAATCATTATGCTTGAAATCAAGTTAAAGAATCATGAAGTCTACGACATGAAAGGGATTACAAATACTGTACAACCTGGAAAATGGGTTCATATGAGATTTTTCTACAGTCATTTCAACTAATTAACTAATTTGATCAGCCCCACATGTGAACAGAACTCCACAGCAAACTGTAAATCCTTAGCACAGAGTAAAAGTTTATATTACATAGTTACTAGAAGAAAATTCAGTGACTTTTCTTAAATGTGCCCATGAACAGCAATATCATACATTTTCATTTAAAACAAGTATTTTTCTCTATGTGAAAAAGTATTTCTTTCATAGACATTAGTCCTTCTAAAACAGAGCCACTTATTTGCAAACTAAGAAAACCCTAAGAATGCAAACAGAAATGTGGCAACTTACCTGCATTGGAGCCTGTCAAGTTGTAACGTGCATTCAGCTTTTTAATGATGTTCTCATGGATCTGATACCAGTCACTCTCTGTGTTGCACCTAGAAAAATGATAACTTACTTAACTCTGAAATAGGAACCTAAGTTTTTCAGACCGACTTCACCATGCATTTCTAAACAAATCCTCTTTTGTTCACGAAACTAATAATGTAGTAGGAGCTAATAAAGCCCCATAAATCTGGCTGTCTCAATGGAAAGGGTGAGAGTGCTCTTACAATTTGAGAAAGGCACCATGGAAATATCTGCTTCTGTGGCAAGGGGTGGGAGAAAGATATGAGACATTATGCTCAGGAACTCAGCCGTGACCAAGTTCATCATCTATATAGATCTGCCCTTCAGCACTAAACCACACAGAAATCTACCTTGTCTCACGAGAGGAAACACAGGACTCGGAGCCTGTCTCAGATAGAAAAATCTGTGTTGTACACTTCAAAGTTATTTAAAACAGGATGTGATCTTCAGGAGGTAGCCAGTGAAAGAGTAAATTACATGTCAATATACATTAGAAAAGAGCTGCTTTTCCATAAAAAAAAAGTTGACCATGTTCTAATGATCACTTTTCATGGTTTAGACTGGAGTTAGTCTTAGCATCAAATCTGGTTTTGAGCGACATTTCTTCTTCCATCGTTTTTGTTATTTTAAAACAAGCAGGAAAGATTAAAAAAAAAATTATAATATAATAGGCAGACAAATTTAACAATTTGTTAACCAACGGCAAACACTTATTTGACTTTAACATCCCAGGAGTCTAAATAAGAGCCAGCCCACATGTCCACTGTCACACTGAATTGCTTCTCTGCAGCACTGATCAGCAGCAATAATTTAGCACAGAGGGAAAAAGGAGAGGAGAAAGGATGTCTGAAAGACTTCCATGCCTTCAAGATTTGAGTGCTAACGCTGGGAGGAGCAGAACTTTGTGTACACACTAGTATGTGTCCCCAGTTTATGTAGTTTGAATAGACCACTCCACAAAACAGTTCATATTATAATGTCCAAGATCAGCAGGAAATTACATGCATTGTGTCGCTACAACTAGAAAATTGAACTTTCTTCCAAATACTATCCGCCAAAATCCACTATTTCATCAATGATTTATTTTAAAATCTATTTTTGATTTTTCATTCTCCAGCACTAGTTGCCTTTTACACTTGTTATTCCCATTATATAATTGCTTCATTTCACAAAAATATACTCTGCGTGCTTTTTTTGTGGTTATAAAGTACTTTCACTAGCTGTCTATGCAGTACAATGTGTTTAAAGAAGTCCTAAAAGCACTTCATGTTGCCATGAAAAAAGAGCTCCAGAAGCTCTTACAAGGATGTGGAAAGTGCTGAAACATAAACAAAGATCTAAAAGGATGTAATCTTTATCTTTAATGTTATCTGATTTTATAAAGACATCTGTAGAACTAGCCAAAATTTCCACACTGTGACCAAAAAAAAAAAAAAGTTAGCTACTACACTTTTTTAGAACAGAAAGAGCCACAGCTATTTACTCACACTGCATTTAGCATCACTGCTTCTGATGCAAACTGACTCTAAGGTAAAAATTAAGAAGAAGCATTCCTTACATGTATACTTTTAAGACAAGGTCATCCTTTGAATCTCCTGCCAGCAAATCTGCAATACTGAGGACTGCACAGCCAAAGGGCCGTCTATACTGTACGTTGCAGGCGTTTTTCTTTTCTCCAGCTCCCATTCGTCCTGCCAAACAAAACACATATTGATGCATAATCCATGGAACTGTCTCTCCGAAAACCACAGAAGGGAGGCAGACAGCGATCCAGCTCAGCATGGTGACAGGTCTGAGGAGACGATGCCAAGTGTACTCATTGCGAATCTGGTCCATCTTTATGCCACGTTAGGGTGACAAATGGTGCGGGAAGTCCACTAAATATGTGGTGATCTTGAAAGAGCTCAGACCAGAGGTCCTGCTCATCCTCTCATGACTTAACAAACAATACTTTCTGATACCCAGCAATAGCACATTCGTGACACCACCAAATTAAATTTAGAGTTCAGACATGACAGTGTTAAACATTTGCTGTCCGTTAAGAATTATTTTACTGCAGTTGCTGCTACCCATGATTTATATGAGAGGTGTTGTGACTGAGACATTACAATTTAGTAATCAAATGCTGTTCCAAGTAGGCAACTAGCTAGAAAAGGGATAATTGCCCAGCTGCAGAAAAATCAAGTAGAGATGAAACACAGGGAGGAAAGATGACAAACAGCAGAAGAACAAATTATGATAAGGAAAAAAAGAATGCACCCAAGGAAAACAGATTTGAAACAAAGTATTTTTCCTAGCCTTTTCTATTTGATATAAATACAATTGATCAATCTTCTAGCTGTGTTCCTGGAATTTGAATCTGCCCGCTTTCTAATCATTTTATTCAATTGTGCACCAGCGGCTATGTACCCTTCCCACCAAGTCTTACTTTCTGACAAGAAAAGCCTATGGTTGCAGTTGCTGCAGGGCAATGCCTCCTCCAATATTCCCATGAATCACAGCAGCTAGAAGAATAATCGTTAATTTTCACACCATGTAGCATATACATCTGATTTTAACTTTTTAATATTTCAGTGGTTCATTTATGAACTTGACTGAAAATATATTTGAAAACTGTACAATAGGAAAAAATTCTAGCGTTTAGTCTTCTTTAAAGCATTTATTCTTCACAAATATATCAGAGTTTACCATACCTCTTTTCTCAGTCCTTGCCAATAAAAACAATTTTGATACTCTGATGAAACACTAAAATAGCATGAAAATGCAAGGAAAAATTATTCCTCAAATCTGTAAAATAACGTTTGCTTTGTAACAAGTTGTTTCTGAACTCAGCACAAGTTAGAGGGACTACATTTCAAATCAAAATATCTTTCAAAAATAGGAAGAAAGTTATATTTAGTGCTGCACTGGTGCTACTACAGACAGTTTACAAAGAAAACAATGTATCTAAGAAGTCAGAAGCAGACCCAAAGATCATTGTTTCACATAAGCACAACCCAGAGGACAACTTATTAAAATAAATACCAAACACAAACATACACTTTCCTCTTCTGCTTTGTTCTAGAGGACTTGATATCTGTCTATAGCACCAGGGATTAAAATTATTATGAGACTTTCTCTAATTCTTTCCCTCTCCTCCTTTTTAAAGGGGTCAGGGAGAAGACAAAATTCATCTCAACAATTTCAGATATACATCAGATATTATATACTAATTAGGTACATTAAATTACCGGGCAAGTTTTTCTATGAACAAAGGATGCTTGAAATTACTCTCTTTGTAACAAGAATGGACTCCCCAATGACAACTCCATCATCTTAATCTAGTTCATATTTGACACTTTCATTTTGGTTTGTGATAGATACAAAATATTCTTATCTAAACTCAGTTAGTAGTACACTTGAAAAATAACATGAGAAAATGGTGAGAAATCCAAAGTTTTTCCATCAAAAACAAGGCATTGTCTCTTCCCAAAATCTATTGAAAGGCCTAGCTAATCTAACATATCCCAAAACTGACCCCAAGCAGTTTTCTTTTATTCACTGTCACATGTCTAACAAATGTTAAGGTTTCTACTCACAGACAATCATACCTACCTATTCGGATAATGTGCACAGTGATATAGATGTCCTTCCTGAGTTCACTGCTACCCAAATCCTGCGCAAGATCAGAACCTCATTATTTCTGGCTCCTGATTAAAATGTGACATTTCAAGAGATCTTTACACACTGCTTTCACTGCCAGTGAAAGTGATAAATGAACAGTGAGTTCATTTATACAGCACTAACAAATTATCCCTTTAACACTTTAAATTGATGGTCATGCACGCAAAACTGTCCTAAAATATCATGAGCTAGAATATGCTGTAATGCAGGAAAATCAGAGGGAGGACATAGGAGACTCATTGTGTGCCCGGAACAGTGGTGATTTATTTTTGCAGTTCCTAATATCTGAAAGTGCAGATCAGTGCACAAACAATCTTTTGGGTGTAAAAAGCACAAGGAGGAAAACTAACTGGTCCTTGTTGCAGGGAGAAAGGCTGCTACATATGCCCACGTGGAAGTTTAGATGAGTGTCCACATATTGTCAGGAAACATTCAAGCTGGGAGGGAGTTCAACAGTACACTTCAACCAGCCTTTAGAGTTGATGTTCACAATAATGTAAAAGCTTAGGGAGCCGTTCTAAGTCAACCACAGAATAACAATTTAATCCAACTCTTATTTTCGATGCCCCGCACAACAAAGATTGAGAATAGGACGAACTCACCACAAACAGAGAACAGTGTCTTTCAGGCTTTTCTGGACATTTTGGCAAACCATTTCTATTCAGCCTTAAAAAAAATCTTTCACTGTAAGAAAACAAATATGACAGATATGTTGAACTCACTACAGCAAAGCAGATCTCATTTTGATCTTATTTCCAGATGCAACCTTTCTCAAAATATAAAAGAACAAAATCATTTTCTTTCGAAAAGTCACAGCCATATCAATAAAAAAGGGAGAGACTACTAGAAGGTGGTGATTTACTTAATCATCTAACAAAAATACCAAAAACTCAATACAAAATAGAAGACTGATTGTCATTTGTATTGTATATCTTAGTACACAGAGAAACACAAGCAATAAAAACAATTTTTCCTAGAACTGGAATTAGATGTGTAGTATGTTGCTACTGATTCCTGCTAAACGTTAACATTGCCACACATGCATTCAATAAATATTCTTTTTCATAGATGAGAAGATGAACCTAGTGATTTTTCCTACTTAACTCTATCAAAATCTCTCGCTAGAATACACTGATTTTAGCAATCTTGTACGAGTCATAAAAGTACCAGCAGGGCAAATTTCATTTCTGGAATTCTGTTTTGCAATCTACTGTGGGGTGTTAAATGCTGCAGCTGATACAGGTACTAATGCCACTAGCAGGGAGATGCAAAGAATTCATGTTTCAGAATAGAAGACCCCATTGAAAGAGAAATTACATTTGAAGCACTTCTATTTGATAGTAGGTCCATTATGGACAATCTCTGAGCAAGCTTGGTAATTCATGCATGGGAAGTTTATGAAAAACCAAACTTTCCATGCTCTGGATAATTTTCTCCAAGATACAGCCTTATAGGAAATGTAACAATCATATTTCTGCAGTAAGAGATGTTGAAGATGGGAAAAGGCGAAGAAGTCAGAAGTGTTACGTATTCAATTTCTCACCCACAGCCCCAGCTGGCCAGACATATGAGTCTGGATGCTCTGTAATGCTCAAATCAGAAACATTTCCAAAGTGCAACCAGGTTTTTTTTTTCTCAGCTGTATGCACCTCTTCTGCTTATCCTGGAGGCTAAACATGGTTTACCACTGCTCTATACCATCCACAGCTTTTCAAAATGCAGCTGGAAAATCACTAGGAATATGTTGGATAAGATCCAACTCAATAGAGACTAATTAAATCTTTATTGCACCAGCATTTGCCTCGTAGAAAATCCACATTGATTATTCACAGAATCAGAGTCATTCACATTGAGAGGGACCTCAAAAGGTCTCTAAGTCCAATCTCCTGCTCAAAGCAGGGTCAGCTATATGGTCAGATTAGCTTGCTCAGAGCTTTAGCCAGTTGGATCTTGAAAACCTTCAGTTACAGAGACCACACAGCCACTCTGGAAAACCCATTCCAGTGTCTGACTGTCCTCAAATTTTTCTTTATATCCAAATGGACCTTCTCTTGTTCAATTTATATCCCTTGTCTCTCATTATCCCACCATGCACCACTGATGTTATTGATCTTCTTGTAGGTACGGGCAGGTGACTTAGCGCCCTCCAAACCGCTTCCTCTCCACCCTGAACAAGCCTGACTGTCTCAGTCTGACCGAGGAGCTCCTGCCCACAAACAACGTGAGGCCTTCTGCTGAACTCACTTCAGTTCATTAAAATCAGTCTTGTACTGGAGGACCCAAAACTGGCATGGTCCTACTAATGCTGAGCATGGGACAATCTCTTCCCTTAAGCAACTGGCTATGTTCTTGACACAGCCCAGGATGCTGTTGCACTCAAGAGCACAGTTCCTAAAATTATGACTGGGAAATGCTTTATTTTTTTACGTGCCAGCTATTCAGGCTGAACCTTAGCAACACTTAGACTTTTGTACTGTGATTATTTGAAAACATTTATGCAATCCTCAGCTATGCAGCTTTTTTATCAGACAGCATAAAACGCAGAACCTAAGAATAGTAGAGTTGAACTCAAATACCTCAAAGGGCATGAAAATGCTGTTTTCTCAGAAACATTCATGTTTTATGATACAGCCAACTTCTGCAGCTTAGGTCTCCATGGAAACTTTAAAATTGAGTTTTAAAGACTGTTTATATGAGTGTATTTTTACAGAGAAATAAGTTGGTATTTTGCTGTTGATTTAAAAATGGTTTTCAAAACAATTCTGCCTTTTTATTTAGATATAGCTTATTTGCAATATTGGAAAATACAGTTAAAAAGAAAGGTGGAGAACTTTGTTCATAGGTCTCACACAAAGTTATTGTACATTGAGCAAGATTTATATTACCAAAGCAGTTAAAGCTTTAGGACCACAATATGTTGGGCACCATGCAAAACTGAATAAAAAGAAAAAAGTCTGTGTTCCAGCAGTAACAATACAGCTTCTGTGCACTGAAGCCTGCAGTGTATTGGTATGCGTCAATACAAATTTGTCCAGTACAATGTGATTCTGAATTTCACCACCTTATCTTCAGCCTGTAGAACTATTTAAAAGTAATACATATGTACACACCACATTTCACTGCTTTTTTTGTCTTTAAAGCAACCAGTAGACACGCTGGTTCAAAGAATACTTTTCAACAAGAAACTGTCTTGCTGTGTCTTCATGGCTTAATTATGAACTGGCAAACACCAAATTTAACTGGGAGTGTATTCTGTATTTATTGAAGCTTATGCTCTGCAGAAACAAAGACACATATTTTGAAAGTTTCCCATTCACTCTCCACTAGGATATGAAATTTTCAAGCTCTGCTTATACTCACAGACCATGAGATTATGATTCACAACACAATTAAAAGCCAAGGACTTCTGTCATACCACAAAGAAATGCACTGATTGCAACAGACATGTAATGGTTATGCAGATCTAATATTCTCATTTGAATTTGAAATTCTGTTTGACTGAAGCATAGGACCCAGTGGTGATGAAAGAAAGCAAACTGAAAACAACAACAACTAATAATAATAATAATAACAACAACAACAACCACCACCCCCCCTTAATCCTTGGTCATTGCTTTGATACATTTTTTTTTTCTTGAAACATATAACTGTACCAGTTACAGCTCAGATTAAAATGCTTATCTTTGAACATTACCAGGGAGCAAATGCAAGCAGTTAGACTTGTAAGATTATCAGAAAAAAAGTCAATGTTATATATAAGTACAGAAAGCATGTGCATTTATATACCATTTCAAAGGATTTTTATAGAGACAAACAGGTTAGAAAACAGCTGAGGAAAGTAAACAGCCTTCCTAAAACAAAATAATGACAGCATTCCCAAAATCTGAAAGCTTGGCTTGAAACAGCAGCAAAAACTCCAGAGGGTTAAATCTAGATCTAGTATCTTATTGTACAGCAGTATTCTCAGCATACATATAGACAGCAAATACACACAGCAGTACCCCAAAGCAGAAACACCTTTCATTTGTATTAAGATGGTTTGCTGCTAGTTTAGACTGATATGAATTTTTTATGAGCATCAATCTTGCCAGTTAAACATGCTGTACACATTTAAACTCTGCTGTCTTTCTTCCCACTGAAAATAAGGAAATAAATTAATGCTGGAGAGATTAATTTAAGAAGGTCAGCAAGGGATTTTTGTACTGTAACTTCCCGTGTATTACTGAAGTTGCAATGTGTTTCAAATCTGCAGGCTTAATGCAAACATTTAAAAGAAACATGGCCATAAACTGGTCTATTTTCATAAGTGACCCCTATTTTCTTAGTATTAGCAGGCAAATGTTACCAGTCACATTACCAGTCTAGACAGATTGCTTGTTCTATGATTTATAAACACGCTATTAAAAAAGAACCAGCCAGATTTATACCACATGGCATATTCTTGTGGTAAGGCTATGTAATCAAATAGTCATAGTTCTTGGTATAGCTTCACTTTCAGACATCTTTATAAATGCTCTCTACTTAAATATAGGTTACAGTGATTTCTAAAGCAAACAATGAGAGACGATAAGAGAATACTGCCACATAATTCACCAGCTCAAGTTTATCACACTTCAGAACTCTGTTAATGCATGTTCACTAAGAACTTGAATCTAAATTGACTTCACTTACAGCTAAAGGCTCACTGACTTTATAAAAACAATATCAGACACAAAATGTGACCCTCATACTTAGTGGTGAAATGCAGAGAATGTGGTACAACATATAATAAGTAAAATAAAGATAATAAACCCTTAAAAGTATATTCTTAATCAGAGAATAACTGAATGATAAATGTGCTAACATGATAGAGCAGTACAAGCTGTTCCACAGTAAGTAGCCCTTGTGTTTTAACTCTATTACACACTTACAGAAACCATACTCAAATTTCTAACTGTAAAGTAGCAATGAGAAAACAGGGAGAGAAAAGGAAGAATGAGTACTACAGAAAAAAAGATTTCAGCCAACTTCAAATCAAGATCAAAGCATTAACACTAACAAAAATAAACAAAACAAAACAATATTATTATGTTATATCGAAGCTTATCTTCAGGTCTCCTAGCTGTGCTGACAACATGGGGGAAGAAGAAGAAAACCATTTTCAAATGCTAACTTTATCCTGTGCAGCCCAATTTCCCTGGGTTAGCTGTGCAGTTAACAAGCAGAAAAGGAAAAGGGAAAGCAGAAAGGGAGATAGGAGGGAAAGAGAAACACATATGTAGCTAAATAAAGCTCCTGCTCTTATCTTCTTCTATCTCTTTATTAACTGGAGACAGCCTTAAAAAACTCACTTTTATGAGCACAGCCCACATTATTTTAGATATTTGCACCTGCATTTTAACTGAATTGTGGCATCACACATTCCTTGAAAAAAGTTAGGGAACGGTAATTTTAAATTATTTTTTTGTTGAGGTACCAGGAGCCAGAGGAAGACAATACAGTTTTAAATGACAGACAGCATACCAGAATCTATAAGCAGGTATTTACAACTAAAAAAACAACATACACCAGAAGCTGGAGCTCTCACTAATAGTGAGTTTAGTCTGCTACCATGGATAAACATTTTGCAGCACAGCATTATCAGTGCACAGACCTTTAAGCTGAATTACAGTTTTGATTATCCTAGCCACTGTTTGAGGATGAAACAGGATGGATACAAGCAGATTTGCTACATCCTTCCCTAAAGATAGAAATTAAACTTGAAGAGAGCAGGAGGAATTGTCAAAGTGAAGGGAAACAATAGCATTTAAGAAAATTCCCCTCCTTCCAACCACACCTAGGCTCCTATGTATTTCATCACCATTTGGGGGTTTACAAACAGCAAGTGTATATTTTTGTGCTGACCCTAACATGCCTTTTGCCAGTAGCCAGTGTGACTACAATGTGTCCTCAGGAAGATAATCTGTAAACCCATCAGAATACCATCTCATCATTACCTAAAACTGTCCCATATATATCATGGCTGGTTCACATACCCCTATCCTAACACTGCAGTCATTTCTGATTGTAACTAATTGTTTAAGCTCCACCAAAGACAAGACAAGTCACCTCTTGCAGTGTTTTCATCATTACAATTAAAAACAATTATTTCTATTGCTTTTCAATTTTTACAATTCAAAGAGTAAAAGTGTATTTGTTAATGCATGTGATGCATGTTAATGCATGTCTGCTTTAAAAAAAGGATCTATCTACACAAGATCAGATCAAAGATCTATATAAGCTATAGCACCCTTACCCCAACCACAGGAAGTAGAATGTATTTGAGGAAGAATCTTTAAACAGTAGATAGGTAGGTACATTTGTTTCACTGAACATGGGTATTCATCAGAGGAACTAAGCTACAACATGAAATACAATTAATTTCTAACACATTTTTACACCTAGGAATAACACATCTGTACTTGTTGATTTGAGGGCATATGAACGATATAATTAAAAATAGGCTCTGTCTTTCCATAAAATACAAAACCACACTCTTTCAAAAGTATTTTCTTGCTAGACTACATTCATGCCTTTTTTCAGAAACTCATTCCTACCATATTTACCTCATTTTACTTATCCACGAATGTAATTATTTTTCTGCAGTCACATGGAGCAGTTCCTGTACAACTGCTAAATAGGGCAGTCTGGGCAGTCAGGCCAATGCAAATAGGCTTGCTGAAAAGCCAACCCCTCAAAAAACACTTGGAACACTACCCTGAAGTAAAATGTTATTCTCTTTCAATTCAAGAATGGTCAGTATCTAAAGAGCAATTTATTAAAAATGTCTCAATAATGACAGCAAATTACACTGCATTGAACAAAGTCAGATTAAATGAATGATTTGTAAAAAGAAGTATTAACAAAACATCTAGAACCTCTTAAATCCAGGACAAACCTTTTTGATCCCCTTGCAATGAAGGGCAATATAAATCTGTAGAAAAGACTTTTATTACAGAAACTACTACAAGGCCAAAACATTTGGCAGGAGGATGCAGCTATGCCAAACAATCCTTTCATACACATTCCTCCCGCTACATAAATCGTATCTGCTTATACTATTCCTGCTGATGAGTATGTAAAACTGAGTTATCAAAAAAATTACTTACTTGTGAGGGATAAATTAAATGTTTGCTATTGAAATCTGAAAGCTTAAAAAAAAAAAAAAAAAGTAAATATTAATAGCTCAAAGGGAGAAAGGGAGCAGAGCTACAGAAATCTTTGTACGATACCATCCCACTGATTTTGATTCTTATTCGTCATGATACGTTCCTGTGAAGAGTTTCTAAAGCCAGAACAGTTTTCAGGTGAAAACCAGACTCAGAAGAAAAAAAAAAATTAAATCCTCGTCATACTATAAGGTAAGTAGCCTGAATACTCATGGGGTGCCTAAGAAGCTCAGGTTAGTTATTGTATGTTGAGTACATTATGGGTCGGGCTATCAGTTACAGTGTGTCTTTTATTTTTTTTACTCTATTTTTGGAGCTGTTTTGCTTTGTAAAACAACAAATTAAAATGTAATTTTCATTGTAATAGGGCACACTGACTGGGCCAGTGTTTTAGTGTTCTTACCTCTGATGCAGAGGAACTCCACAGCAGGCAGTTTAAGTCAGTATTCTCATGCAAAAAGTATTATTCACTTGAGGCACATCCTCTATTTCCAGTCTGATTAGGACCAAGTAACAACGCTTTTGCTAATCTCCTATGGTGATTCCTATTCCAGAATTTCTCCTCGTCTAGGATCCAAGCAGAGGAGAAGCCCTATGACTTTTACTACTTCACTACTCCTGCCAAGAAAAGCCTGACTATGTATGTTCTAACTATATTTCTGAATGTAGAAATCTTCCTGCTCATCATGAATAACTGGAGAAAATGAGACACATTTTCTGAAAGGAAGCTTTTGAAGTTTCTGGAACTTCGGGCTTCTCTTTTAAGCTGCTTTTTATAACCCTGTATTTACTTCCAATTACAGTCACACAAGGGCATTCTTGTCCACAACGGCAAATTACCAAGTGTCTTAAACAAAACCAGTAATGAAATAATTAAGCCTGCTTGTACGTTGAGTATACGTATATACATCTCAATATAAAGGATGACATAAATATTTAAAAAAAATTAGCAACCACATTCACAAATGTACATACCAAGTTACCCATCTAAAGAGGTATTTTTATTCCAAATCCATAAATGATTGGTAACAGAGCAGTGGCTGCTCTCTTGCCAAAGTAACATTTGTGTTTCCTTTGAGGTGTTTCAAGCCTCCTGCTAAAATCAGGACAACCTCCTGAACGAGCAGGAAGTTAAGTAAAACCTGGCTGGTTTTTTTTTTATCTTGTTTCTGAGGAGGGACAAAACAAGAGTAATAAGTGACTAAACTAGAATGGAGAACTCTTTTAAGAGTCTGCTAGCCAGAAAAATTAAGATGATTCATCCATCCTTCATATATGAGGTATAGATATATATGCATCCATTTTGTGTAATTTGCTGTAGTACAGTTTTAATACTGTACAAGCTGAGATATTTTTGTGCACACTGCACAGGAAATTGAAAAGAAGACTGAGCTACCCTATGCTGTGATCCAGTAACAGTGCAGATTATGCTTTTGTGGAAATACTATAAAGGAAGAGTAGCCCTGAGCTACGTCATTGCTTCTGGTTCACACAGGTTGCTCCCTCTACCAGAAACCCTGCTAGCTACTTTAGCTCAAATCCCTGTCCTGCATAGCAGGCACATTTGCATGGAGAAAGTAACAATCCAAGTACTACAAGACAAAAAGCATCCATGGATGATGTGGAGGTATCTAGGTAGTGATTTCCAAGGAATAGTATTAATGAAGGTTACACATATTAAAATATAGTATTTTAATGGGAGAAGGCAGAATAGCCTATCACCTAATGACAGATTAAAAATTATAAAGAACACCTAGATTGTGTACAGCATATGATACGGCATTGTACTGAGCACACTTTCATGTACACACTTTTTTTCTTCAGAAAAACTCTATTTTGCTGAAAAACTACAATAAAGTCCAGACTGAACTCTGACTCTCTGTTCACTCTTCCCAGAAATTCTGTGCTATTGGGATCAGGTAACTTGGTCTGAGATACAGTTAAAACATATCCTTAAATAACTGGAAAAAACACACACACGCTTTTCTCCCAGAATGAGATTGTCTCCTAGTTAATGGTAGCAACAAATCCCTCTCTCTTTATGAAGGATTTTTTTATTAATGAAGCCTCTGAATTTCCACGATATTCAGAAACACAAAACTTAAATCGAGCAATTATATACTGTACATACAGAAGCAGAAAATCTGAATATCAACTAATATGCATGCATGTATGCACATATATATTTTTTTCTCCTTCTCTCTCCAGCTTTTGTATTTGAAATACACTGTACCATCTAAAATTATTTCCAAATCTGGTTTTAAACTGCCCTCTGAATCATTTCCCAAACATAATTTGTCCTCTTCTCTGATGTTAGAATACAATAAAGAATCAAGCGTCTAGCAAAATCATGGAGACAACAGACATTGTATACAACAAGAAAAGTCCAGAATAGTATTTCTAGTATCAATCACTTGCATGATAAGCATGCTATGAAAAGAACCATGAAGAAGTTGAAATTAATTAGCAGGCAGATCTGAACTGAAATTTCTTCACGAACTTGATACTTCTACAATGAAATGACTGGCCTGGTCGATGGGGGGAGGGCAGTGGCTAAGGTCTACCTGGATGTCGGCAAGTCCTTTGACACTGTCCCATAACGCCCTCCAACAGAAGCTGTTGATGTAATGGATAGATGAGTAGATAGCAAAACGGCTTGAAAAGTGGCTGAATGGCCAGGCCCAGAGGGTGGTGACCAGTGTCACAAAGTCTAGGTGGAGGCCAGTAACTAGCAGTGTACCTCAGGGGTCGATACCAGTCCAGTCCTGTTTAATGTCTTCATTAATGGTCTGGGGCACAGTGTACTCTCAGCAAGTTTGCTGCTGACACAGAACTGGGAGAAGTGCCTGATACACCAGAGGGTTGTGCTGCCATCCAGAGACCTCAACTGGCTGGACAAATAGGCGGACAGGAATCTCCTGAGGTTCAACCAGGGGAAATGCAAAGTCCTACACCTGGGGAGGAACAATCCCATACACCAGTACATGCTGGGGGCCACCCAGTCGGAAAGCAGCTCAGCAGAAAAGGATGTGTAGGTCCTGGTGGACACCAAGATGAACATGAGCCAGCAATGTGCACTTGTGGCAAAGGCCAACGGTATCCTGGGCTGCATTAGACAAATAATTGCCAGCAGTTTGAGGGAGGTAGTCCTTCTCTCCTCTACTTGGCACTGGATATGCCAAACTTGGAGTACTGCGTCCTTTCTGGGCTCCCCAGTACAAGAGAGATGTGAACATACTGGAGAGAATTTAAGAAGGGCCATGAAGATAATGAAGGGACTTGAGGAAAAGGCTGAGAGAGCTGGGACTGTTTAGCCTGGAGAAGAGAAGGTTCAGAGGAGATCTTATTAATATATATATAAATACCTGAAGGAAGGGTGCAAAGAGGACAGAAACAGGCTCCTCACTGGTGCCCAGTGACAGCACAAGAGGCAAGGGACACAAACTGAAGCACAGGAGGTTCCCTCTGAGCATCAGGAAACAATTTCTTTACTGTGAGGGTGTCTAAGCACTGGCACAGGTTGCCCGGGGAGGTTGTGGAGTCTCCATCCTTGGAGACATTTAAAAGCTATCTGAGCATGGTCCTGGGCAACCAGCTCTAGGGGGGTTAGGTCAGGTGACTTCTGGAGTTCCCTTCCAACTTCAACCATTCCGTGATTTTGTGAATATGTGTAAGTACCACATAAAGGCTGCACAGATAGACAGCTGGGCTATTTGAGTCTTTACAAAAATACTGTCCTTAACATTATTCTTCATCTTCCACCTCTGCGAGTTAACAACTGTCATGCTGCAACACTTTACCACTTGTCTTTACTTGTCCTGAAGTTCCAAATGACCATAATTAATGAACTGTTCCTTACAACATGCAACATATTCTTCATTAGCCACAGGGCCACCCATAAAGGATTCTTCTCCTGTACTTTTAAAGTAATTTCCATAGCCTTGCACTGAGTATGTACCCTGCAGCTTCACAAATATATTCTCTATCTCCTTTGTGGTCTAGTGTTCAACATTGTTTATAAGCAACAAAGAATTTAACTATTCAAGTCTCCTGCATTCAGAGTGCTGATGTCTGGAGCATTAATCCTAAGTAAACTAGATATTGAAACTCACATGTAACCTACTTACATGCTTAAAGTAATACTGAATCTTTGAGCTCTTGCTCAGGAGAGGCCACAGGGCCTTTTCAACTTTTCAAAGACAGACATCTTGGGTTCTCAGTAGTGAGCCTTCTGGGTAATGGAAATGTATTATCAGCTTGATTTAAGAGGCATTCAAGTCCTTCCTTGCTGTTGTTCTAGCTGTTACAGTAGTCAGTTGTGTAGATTTTAGTTAGGATGATTAAAAGTCTGGTTCTTTGAGCTGTGCTAGAACAGAGCAGATTTCAGGTTTGAAGATGCTAACAGAGATTGCAAAAAAAATGCGTTTAAAAATTTTCTTACTATACAAAATCCTTTAAGATTTTCATAGAATAAGGGGGGAGGGGAGTACTTGTTTCTTAAAGGGAGAAAAACTGACATGGCTTTTTTCTGAAAAAAAAAAAAAAGCTACAAATAAATTAGAAAGTAGCAAATATTTTGACCAACAAAATGTGGATTTCAGTTTTTAGCAAGCGACTTAAGTGATTTAAAGTAACAGCAGAACTGAAAAAGGAAAGGCATTTTTTGATATGGTCTGGAGTTTACACAATCATTAAGCATATAATCAAAAGCTCACAAAACAGAAAATGCAGTTTGCTTTTATTTGCCTTGGATAAATATCCTATTCCTCTTTGTGCTGCTGAAGAATCTGTGCTCATGTGAGGGCAATATGATATAGTTACAAACAAGGTTGTTCAAGGTGACAGGAAAAGGAGGATTAGCATGCCAACTTATCTCTGCTTCTCACACAGATGGGGCCAGAGGCATCAATCATTCCTGATAAGACATTCATATCATATTGACACAGACAGAAAGTGTCTATCAATGAAAGAAAATCTTAGCACTCCATCTTTCTGAAGTGCTGCCTTGAAATTGTCCTACTAATTGTACTGCTATTTGGAAAAAATTATAACATTAAGAAAATGATTTAGAAAAGACACTGCTATGCAAGGACTGTGTGTCTCATTGCAGATTTAGGAAAAATAGCTTTTACAGCAGTATGTTGTCAAAACAGAGACACAAACTCTACATAAATGTAAAGGTCAGCAAAGCAACTGGGACTCTGGGAATGAGATGATGCAGCATTCTTATGCATACTCATCAATGCCAAGAACAGGGTCTGCAGTCTGAACTGAACAAATGTAGGCAGCAGGCTTAATACCCTCCATTCCCTTTTTCATAATACACTGCCTAGTGTTGTTGATGTTTTCAAAATTCACTTAAAAAAACCCAGGCAAGATCTGTGGATATCCATGTGCTACAAATAGAAACACAGTCTTACAGCATCTACACTGGAAAGGTAGGTATTTCAAAGGACATTGGGATATTACATTTTTTTAAAACAGTCATCTCGTAAATATTTTCTTTGAGGCTTTTTTTTTTTTGTAAGAGTAGAATATGCTTGTGGCAAGAAATAAAGTTAACAAATTCTCAGTGAATAATGCACATTGTCTAGAAAACAGCTACGCTGTTACTTTGTCCCTGTCAACTTGTTAAACTGATTCTATTAAAAGCTGATAAGTGAGATCTTTCCAGGATCTGATTAAAAAAAAAAAAAATCAATATATTTTTGATTAAAGGATTGGTACTCTTAGAGCTCCAGTGTAAATGGGCCCTCTGGCTACACTAAGGTCATCACTGCTGCAACAAACTGCTGTATTGGGTAAATTACATGAGTACGTGTCAGGGAAAAGTATGTACTATCATTAGGTGTCTTTTATTTCTCAAGAAGTCTGCCACTACAAAACCGGTAACTGTGTAATCTGTTGAGGTACATACTATTGGCTTTGTAAGTGTGATCTAACTGCAGGAATAGAGGTTCATTTCATTAACTTCTGTGCTGGTAAGAGAAGATATTCCCAAAGCAAATAATCATCACCACACTCTTCAGTAGTCTAAATGCTGGGAATCTAAGCACCTTCATATTCCAGCTTTACAGAACAGAAGCTAGTGATAATTTCTTAGGAATAGAAAACCTAAAAGATCTCAGAAAAACCTTCATAAATCTCATAAATGACCACCCATTACAACAGATTTATAAAGCACTTAATAAAGAGCATCAGAACACAGGATTGTTGCACTCTGCTGAAATGTTGAACACACATTTCCAGTCCTCCTTTGGAGCTCTAAATGTGCTATGCTTACCTGAACTTTAAACTTACGTTATTTTCTCATAAATGCATCTCACATTAAATCAACTGCATTCAGGTGAATCTAATACCTTTTAACTCTGAAATTGTTTCTATAATGTGATTGTAATGGCTATAAAAATCAGTTAACTCCAAAGTAAAAAATTACATTAAGTACAGCTGAGTTATTCCATGTTTTACAGGATTTCCCCCCCATTCAAACTATGATTCTGTAATAACCATCTTACATACTCTATTTTACGATCTACATGATCAGGTTAGTTTGAATCGGGTGTTGGCTTTTGAGGAACATCTTCTGATCGTCTCCCACATTTTGATTCACAAGCCAAAACAGTCTAAGCTGGCGAACTGGATTTCTCCTGCATAAAACTAAACTGGACGCTCTTGATGCTCAGTCCACACAACCACAGAGTTAATCCAAAGTAAAATCCTTAAAACATTTACACATGTTAGCATTAGGTTTAGCATGAACTGCTGCTCTACAGATCCACTCCTACTGGCTGCCAGTACTCGCTGCAGTACTCAACAGTCTTAGACTTTCAGTTTGTTCATATAGTTATAACAAAATTAAATGATATAAAAACAAACCATCAAAGCTCAGTACTAAATTGATAAGTCCTTCTGATTTTGATTTTCTCAAACATTTGTTGAGCATGCCAGATTCAAGGAACAGATTTTATAAAAGCATTTCTTAACACTAATTAACTACCGTCTGGACTCTCAATAGATCTAGATAGACTATGTTTGAGATAATAACTTTAGAAACAGACTAAGATGTTGTACAGGTGTAAACAGTCAGTAAAACCTCATCAGTGGCCAGGAAAAAAGGACTGAACTGAAAGACAAAAAAGCCTCAAGATAACATGTGACCATGGACCTCCTTCATTTTCCAAATACAGTAACACTACCCTACAACTGTATATGCTAAAAATTTTGCCTTACAATTCTAAAAGTGTGATTAGTTCTACAAATTAATTTTTTATTCAAGATAAGTTTTTTACTTTCTTAAAGGACAAAAAACAAGAATACACAGAGCTTGAGACCTTAACAAATAAAAAAGGAAGAGGAAAATAGAGCATAAACCAAAGAATTTTACTGGGACAAGCTGTATGGCTGTATCATGTTAAAGCAGTGCTATTCACACACTTGCTCTATACCACTCGGGGGCTGTTACTGTTCTAAGAAAGAAACTACAAAGCAGAAAGAAGGGAAGAGAAATGGAAGAAGATACAAGAACACACCAGGGAAAACTGTAGGAATCATCAGGGGCTGACTCCAGCTGTTTATTGTTAATTTAAATCATAGCAAAAATTCGTAGCAGCTAGCTTAACTAGAAAATAAGGATATATACATATGCATACACAGTCAAGTGAAATTAGTATGCACCAATTAAGTAGAAAATTAATGACTTGCAACTGTAGTCTTAATGCATCAAGTGCAGAAGCATGTCATCACTCAGATTTAAATACCTGATTTAAATACTGACAGTTTTCTTGCTTCCATATAGGAAGTAGAATATTCATGCCCAAAAAAAGCTTTTAAAGTGTAAAGACACACGTTAGACAATTATATCAATATAGGAACAGTCTACAAAGTAATATTTATTATTACTGCTTATTAACAACAATAACAAAATCATAAATAAACCTGTATTATTACATCTACCTTAATACAACAGAACTGATGTTATTGTGGATGCTAATACAATTAGAAAGAGTTATTTTAATAGCAATTTCCAGTGACAAAACTACACCTCTATACGGTCCCAAACAAATGGCAAGTAATCACAAAAGAACATTTATCTCTAGCTTACTGCAGTGTAAAAAAAAATTTCTGTTGCCCATAGTGGGCGCTGATAACACTAAGTTAAGTGCAATTGATGCATCACAGCTGCTACCAATCTAGATAGATTTTCACTTAAGAAGTCTGAAGGTCAAAAAGAACCCCAAGCATCACACTAATTTTTCTGTCACTATCTAACATCAGATTTCTTCTCTGGGCAAGTCATTAATTCATTTCAACATCACAGTTTCTCACATCTCACCTGAAAAACATTATTATCTAATTCTTAGTACACGTTGGGAAAACTATGAGCATTCATCTATGCTTTTAAGATTAAAAAATTATTTAAATGACAATAAACTAGTTATAAATGTGCCTAATTTTCCTTTTATTCAAAGCACTAAAGGAATACTAAGACACATCAAAACCACAATAATGGTTTAATGGTTTTATGGCTTTAATTTCCATCTTACTTATTTTAAAAGGTGCTATCCTAGAAATGCACTGGTAGGTCGCACAATGAGGGCACCAATTTAAATGCTAAATTAGAAGAATATTCCTTAAGTATGTACATTTCCTACTAGAACTACAACAACTTAACAAAAGATTTCAATATATACTGAAGCAACTAGCAAATTTGTACATACGTACATCACTTATTTTTGATTCATTTATTCTAAATACTTTGCAAATATTTTAAGAGCAAATTCAGAGTGCTTTTCCTTATTCATTCCACTCTGAGGGGCTAATGTCAAGAACTCAGATACCTAATACTGAGTATCTATATCCTTTATGAATTCATCATCAACTCTTTCCGAACTCAAAGGCTCAAGCTCTATTGAAATCTAAAGTACCGAAGCAGAAAACAAAAAAGAAATAGGATGGATTCAGCTCAAAATTACTTCAGGGTATGCTTGAGCAGCTCTTTAATCAATACAGTCTATGGAATCTAAAGACCTATACAACATGCCTTAAAGAAGATGCAGACATTTCATCAGCTGAATCACTTTCTAGGTTTCACTGACTGTAACAGGAGCCCAGAGATGCAGTTCACACAAAGATCTTAAGTTTAGATGTCTTTGAAGCTGGATTCCAACCCTAAAGCCCATTCATTCATCATGAAAACTTCTAAGCTTAAACAAAAAGGAAATGCTAAGCATTGTCATGTACCTTAATCTTGGCATCTTACTTGTGACTACAGGAAAGATACCTCCATCTACTCAGATTCCAGAGCCTGATGGCATCCCCCCCTGCCCTAAAGATACACTTGCATGTTCTTTCAGGACCAATTTTTTTCTAATGAAGCACAACTAATCAAAGAAACAAAAGACGATGAAGAAGAGTTGGGGTTGTTCAGCCTGGAGAAGTCTCTGGGGAGATCTTATAGCAGCCTTCCAGTACCTAAAGTGGGCTACAGGAAAGATGGAGAGGGACTCTTCATTAGAGAGTGTAGTGATAGGATGAGGGGTGATGGTTTTAAACTGAAAGAGAGTAGATTTAGATTAGAAATAAGAAGAAATTCTTCACTGTGAGGGTGGTGAGACACTGGAACAGGTTGCCCAGAGAAGCTGTGGCTGCCCCCTCCCTGGCAGTGTTCAAGGCCAGGCTGGACGGGGCTTTGGGCAATCTGGTCTAGTGGAAGGTGTCCCTGCCCATGGCAGGGGTTTGGAACTAGATGATCTTTGAGGTCCCTTCCAACCCAAACCCTTCTATGATTTTACGTTTCTATAAAATGCTGAATTTAAATATAAAGCATACAATGATCGCTTTGATTTTTTTTTTTTTATTTTTTTTAATAAAGAGGAACAAGAGTGTATTGTAGGTGAAAAATTCATATTAACAGGCTGGGGTTTTCTTTAAGAAAAGAGAGACCCATGCTCAGTTTCTCGCTCTGCCTTTGAATATTTAAACTTACATTTCCTATCTTCCAGGGAGTCTGGACTGTCTCTTAAGCTACAGTATTCGTCATTAAGCTACTGTATAAAGTGTAAAAGGAATTACAATTATAATTATTCTCTTTTCCTGCCTCTGTTTGTCTTTGCAAAGACAAACAGGGGTAAACATTGGATTGTGTTAGAATCTAGCCCTTCTGAGATTACTTACTGAACCTGGTTCCTGTGGCAAAACACACAGAACTAGAGAAAAGTTGTGTGCTAACATTTGGGATCATAGTTTACAATTTGATATGTAAAAATTTCTTTCCGTTTTATACACCTATATTCTTTTAAACTGTTCTTAGCATGTAATGATGTTATTTTTTTTTATTAGACACTCAATTCTAGTCTCACTATGTCAACTGCAGTAACTGTTAACACACTGCTTTCTGTTTTTAATTTGGTTTGTCTCAGTTGCCATGGCACGCTTTTTTCAGAGAGAATCTATAACTATAGCAACAACAACAAAAGTTTCACTACCTTTCATTGTTCAATGACTATATTTGAAGTCCGATCAGTTCTTAATGTTGCCTGACAAAACTACAAAGTTAAAATGGCCTAAGGACAACCTTACTCTTGCACTTCAATATAAAGCTCAGCTATTAAACCAGACTTTCCCTATGTTACCAAGTACCTTCTTTTTCCCTTGTTTTTCCAAAGCATACTTTTCCACACAGTAACATGCTATCCACATTAAAACCTCAGATATTTTCAAAATAAAGGAATAGGAAAATCAAACCCTTTCAAAGTATTTGACGCTACAGTTGATCAGAAAAATCAGTAACAGTAAATTTGCCATCACTATCACAAAATCAAATTTTTTTTATGCATGTTAGTAAATATTACATCCTCTTATCAATAACGTACAAATACTCAAAATTTAATGAAAACATTCTGTATAAACTCTCCAGCAACATACAGATAGATTTATACTAATACATTAAAAATAATCTCACTAAGAAAAATGCCACAAAAGATCATTTATATGCTGTGGTTCCTTGCAGGTCAGTAATGTGAAGAAGCCAGATGAGCTGTGAGCTTGAACATGCTATATTTCTTTCTGAATGTTCCTATCCATTTTGGATTAGAGCATCCTACCCAGAGGTTGCTTTTTCTTGCACTAGTCTGGGGCTGGACTAGGAAGGGAGTGGTTATACTCAACCTTCCTAAAGCCTTACTATTCCTTTTTGTAGATAGTTGCCCCACGTCAGTGTCTACAACGCAATTCAGTTTAATTGTGATACTTGAACAAATGTTTCTGTTCAAACAACTAAACATATGAAACAGGTAACATAAAACAAAAAAAGAAAAGGCTGTGGAAAAAGATATGCAATCAATTAAAAAAATTAATCAGGTAATGTTGCTTGTAGTCCTCTAACAATCTTTTAAAGCTGCTATTTTAATTGCATACACCTGGGGTTACAAAAAAATTGAATGATACATAGAAAGATCTTACATTTACAGGTCCATCTGATAAGAAGCTAAATTAGTCTTTAGAAAAATACCAGAACAGAAATTCTAACATTAAATCTCACTTCTGCTGTTTTCACTCTCTCCAAATGAACTCTTTGTTTAAGTGGCTACAGAGATCACTTGGCTTTATATCAATTTCCATCACATAGACAATGAACATTATGTTAAAATCGACATAAAGCTACATATTATGATAAATTGTACCTGTGAACTTGTATTTAAAGTTATGCATTCAAACAATCTCATTAAAACAAGCAGGATTACCCACCTGAAGAAAGCTTGGTACATATACAGTGCCTGCAGAACTGAAACTTGAAGTAAAAAGCAACAAAGTCCAAAGAAACAAAATTTAAAAATTCTAATACCATAAGCAACAAATTGAAGAAATACATTTTAAGTCATGTATATTCATATACTACTATTCTTAGTAGAAGATCTTTCTGTTTCAGGAAATAACTTATCATTTATAGTTCCTGAATTTTAGTGGTGCTTTTAACAAGTTTAATCTATTATTTTCATTGCATTCTTCTACTGGACCACAAGACAAGAATTTAGTAAACCACCAGATATAACAGAGCTAGGTTGTGACAGACCTTAAAGTGTTGCCACACACAGCTTTTGACCTGCACTTTCATCAGAAATGAGAAGAGTCTGTATATCCAGGCTCCACTACTCTGTATTACCAGTAGGCTTCGGCATCATTGCAGGGCGTGAACTGCAGTAGCTGGGGAGCGCAGACACTGTCTCCTCTCCTATCATCTTTCTGAGGGATGCTGCTCATTTCATGCATGCATCAGCCAGGGCCTAAAGACCTCTGAAATACCCCACCCATTTCTGCTAAATAAAAATTACACCATATTGTTGTGCACCAAAACCAACTAACTTTGCTTTAACTCTGTGATGCTTCCAGGTCTAGTCCAGAAAGACCACAGAAATCTCCAGCTTGCATTCCAAAGTTCCTCTGCGATATAGATGTACCTTGCATTTAATTTGTTTCCATGAAAACTCTCTTGTTTTCAGTTTTTTCAACATGTTGAAAGGTTTCTGTTTGTTCCTTGGGAGGTGTTTTTTGTTGTGGTTTTGTTGTTGTGGGGGTGTATGTTTGTTTCACAGATGCTTGCAAACTACATTCACAAAGTTTATCTTGTCATTGCCCCCATGCCCTAGAAGGCAGTTTGGATTCATGGCAACACACTTCTTCAAGGTTTGCCAGTAATGGGATGAGGAAGTTCACACGTAATAAAGCAGCTGCAAACAGACACTGGAGTCAGGAATCAATAACTAGAGGTCAGATCACAGCAAGCATGTGACAAACAGCTCTAGAATGTGTGCTTTCATGTGAACATGAAATCCAATCCATTTGCTTTCATACCACCACTACTGCCATAACCTTGTTTTCAGCAATCCATAACACCTAAATTGTTTTCTGTCAAGGTCTGAAGCTCTCTCCTAAATCTATCAGCTGCTGTGGCATTCACTGGTGTGAACACAAAAGATGTGCCCTGATGCACGTATAACTCTCAGAAATGACAGTAAAGTGCAGGCCAGAATGAAGTGTAAGTATTTAGCAACTAACATTGTAAGCATAGTTGCTTATGTATTATTTCATTGACAATAAAAAACAATTTACTCAGTGTAATTTACTCAGTACAATCTTCCTTCAAAGCACTGGTTAGATATCTTGCCCAACTACAAAGCACAGATGTAATTTCATCAAATTCAGCCCAGATTCCACATCGTTCTCCAAATTCCTATTGCCATATTTAAGATGACAACTAGTACAGTCATGGTTTTGTTACTATTTTGAGTAATGATTTTTACCCTATTAACAGGCTTGGAGCAGTAGCTTGTATTTCTTTTTGTGTATTTGTGTGCTGTCTTACCTACAGTGTTTTTTGTTTTGAAGTTTAATCTTTCCTTTCTCTAGTGGTCAGTCTTAAAGCAGATGATGTTTGTTGCCTCCAGAACATGTTCCTTCTAAAGGAGAGTAGAGAAGAATATAGTCGCCGACAACCAGCAGCAAATTATGAATGGGAGCCTTCTGACCAGAAGGTATCTTCCATTGTACTGGGTTTGCATGGCAAGGTTTTTATAGCAGGAGGGGCTACAGGGGTGGCTTCTGTGAGAAGCTGCTAGAAGCTTCCCCTGTGTCCAACAGAGCCAATGCCAGCCGGCTCCAAGACAGACCCATGGCTGGCCAAGGCCCACCCAACCAACGGTGGTAGTGCCTCTGGGATAACATATTTGAGAAAGGGAAAAAGTTGCAGTGCAACAGCAACTGCAGCTGGAGAGAAGAGTGAGAGTATATGAGAGAAACAACTGTGCAGACATCAAGGTCAGTGAAGAAAGTTGGGCAGGAGTTGAGGCAGGTTGTTCCCCTGCAGCCCGCGGTGCAGCCCGCGGTGAGGCAGCTGTGCCCTGCAGCCCGTGGAGGCCCATGGCGGGGCAGATCTCCACCTGCAGCCCAGGGAGGACCCCACGCCAGAGCAGGCGGATGCCTGAAGGAGGCTGTGACCCCGTGGGAAGCCCACGCTGGAGCAGGCTCCTGGCAGCACCTGTGGCCCCGTGGAGAGAGGAGCCCACGCTGGAGCAGGTTTGCTGGCAGGACTTGTGACCCCGTGGGGGACCCACGCTGGGGCAGTCTGTGCCTGAAGGACTGCGCCCCTGGGAGGGAACCACGCTGGAGCAGTTTGTGAAGAACCGCAGCCCATGGGAAGGACTCACACTGGAGCAGTTCGTGGAGGACTGTCTCCTGGGGGAGGGATCCCACACCAGAGCAGGGGAGGAGCGTAAGGATTCCTCCCCATGAGGAGCAAGGAGCAGAAGAAACGTGTGATCAACTGACTGCAACCTCCATTCCCTGTTCCCTTGCACAGGGGAAGAAGTAGAAAAAATTCAAGAATGAGGTTGAACTCAGGAATAAGGGAGGGGGGAGGCGAAGGGTGTTTTTAAGATTTGGTTTTATTTCTCATTACCCTAGTCTGATTTGATTGGCAGTAAATTAAATCCATTTTCGTCGAATCTGTTTTGCCCGTGACAGTAACTCACACTGGTGAGTGATCTCTCCCTGTCCCTGTCTCCACCTACAAAGCCTTTTGTTCTATTTGCTTTCCTCATTTTGCTAAGGAGGAGAGTGATACGAGCGAGTTGGTGGGCACCTGGCATCCAGTCAGGGTCAACCCAACACACCCATCATCGCTCCACAAGCATTTAGTGGTTCAATCTTCCTGGCATATTCCTCAAAAAGAACTTATAAGACTTTTGCACAAACTCTGCTCTCCTGTGCTCATGTTTAAGTGCATAGCGGTTCTGTTGCTGTTCACTCCCATGTTGTCTCTCTTGGCCAGAAATGTGCTGGGAGTAGAAGGAACTATGCAGGGCTCACACAGAATTTAAGCTCTAGAACAAACAGAAAAAGAATGGTTGCAGGATCAGCTCCCAGCTGAAAAAAGAGGGAAAGCATCCCCTAAGTGATTGTGAGATTGGGTTTGATTGTTTCACTGAAGAACAGGCAACACCTCATTGAAGTACAAGCTCCTTTTATAAAAAGACTCTTAACTCGCTGAATAAGGGCAGCCCATTTACATACAGTGTATATTGACACAATTTATGTAAAATCAGCATTCCAGTGAAAAATCGTGTGGTACCTTATCGGCCGATTTTCTTTACTATCAAATAATGAGAAGATTACTTCCAGTTCCTCTCCCAGATTGGAGCACATTAGACTCTTCATCTGAACAAAAAGATGGTGGCTGCTAGCTGGTACTGGTGTGTCTTTTTTTCGATGACGATGCTCCATCTAAAAATACCAGAAACAACACAGCAGCCGGTTTGAATTAATTGTAAAAATCTCAAAACAAAAAGAGGTAAAAACCATAATACTGAACTACTCTCTTAATTCAGTTTTTTACATTTTTAATTCAGTATTAACTTGTAATAGGTTCTTTTTTCTTTTTTTGTGTGTGTGTCTGAGAAGTAGAACACAAGAAAGTGACGCAAGGAAGCAAGATGCAGTGTTGCACTGCATCATAATTATCTCTAGGAGAGAAAGAGTAACTCTAGAAGTTTAACTTCTTCCTACTCTGAAGATTCTAAGCCACTTCAAAGCTCTGTGCTGTAAGAATAGATTTCATAGCTGGTATAAATAGTTAACGATCTGATATTCCAGTATTCAAACGCACAAAAAATGTTTTTGCAGAACATTAAATACCAGAATTTTTAAATGTAAGAAAATAACATTCATATTTCTTAATCTGACTGCTATATAGAAGCTACTAAATTCTCTTGATTTGACTTCACAGTTTATGCCTTCACCATTTTAATCACTTCTTAAGAGTAAGATGTACTATTTCTCTCCTACATTGTACCAAAAATAGTTTTAAATAGCAATCTTTCTAAGCTACTTAGCCTTCAAACTGAGGTTATCTTGGGCTTTTTTTTTTCCTCTTTATTTTTGAAAGTGCACTCCATGAGCTTCTTTATTAGTTTTCTGTGTTATTTTTCCTCTGTATGTTTCTTCGTATGATTAAAGGTTCCTCACTGTATTTCATCTAGTGCTTCAACAGTATTCCCTAAGATTACATACGACTTTGAAACTGCCCAAAGGTATACTGATTCTAGCATGGAAAATTTATTACTAGGTTTGACATTACAAGTTATCAACATAAGTAGTTAAAAGTCATAAAAAATGTATTACAATTTCAGCTCCACAGAAAGCTGCAGTCATCATATTTTTGCTTTATCCTATATTTAAATACAAAAGTTAACATAAATAAAATTTAGTTTAAATAAAAGCCTAGTTTTAAGCAAATAAGGCTCAGAACTTTGTATCTGCAACAGCTGCAGTACTTAAATATGAGCCAAAGCCCACATAAATTGGCATGTTTTCTTAGACCTCACTGGAGATTAAATAAGAAATACCAGTGCTGATTGTAGTAAATCAAGATGGACTTTTATACTCAAAGGAGAGCTTTTCTATGCATTTTAACTGCTATTTACATTAATATATTAAAAAAGACCAATAGCTCAGTATGATTAATTGCGACAATACTTGTATCATGCATATATTATTGTATTTCCACAAATCTTATCTAACAGGAATCATGGACCAGGTAAAGCTCTAAAGAAAAAGAGTCTCATAAGCTTTTACTTTGTCTGTTAATATCAATTTAATCATCAATTTTAATGATATAACAGAAAACAAAACACGTAAAATGAGCATGTGTGCACACACAAATTTGATATCAAATCAGAGCATCTCATAAAGATGTTCAAAATACGTAACTGTTCAAAAGAAAAATTTTTTCCTCATAGTAAAACTCATTACCTTATGAAATACCAGTTTCTTTGATCAAAAAAAGTACTTTTGGTTAAGTAGATGAAAGATGCCATCAAAACATCAGGACGTAATTTGATAGCAAAAGTACTGAGCATTATATTCACGTACCAGCCTGTAGAGCTCTGTAATGCTGATCTCTTCAGGATCCACCATAGCGTATTCCTTTCTTGGAACTAAGTCAAGTCCCAGCTGTCTGTATGAGAAATGGAATAACAGTAAGTAGTTTCTACATACAAAGGAAACAAATTAACTCATTGCTTCTATTTACATTTAACAGAAACATTCCAACAAACAGTGTACATGTTAATTGGTACTCCACAGTTGATTCTGGGTTTTTTTAATGTATTTTGGCTGTATTCACCATTCATGGATGATTCCTTCTCTTCATTTTGTAACTTCAATACAATACGTTTTTCCACAATTTTTAAACCTGTTTCACATTGTGGACAGGTACAATGGCTATTTTCCTTTGTACTATTGTGGACACTGTACAATGTGAATCACACTAGTATTGTCAATTTGAATGGCAACCACAGAAAATAAAATAAAAAGAAAATCCATCAAATGCCAAAACATCAGCTTATTTTTAATTTGGACTGGATGGCATCAAAGCTGCTTTGGTTGTATCCCCTGAACAAAATAATGAAATAAACTTGAATCAACAGGAATAAAACTTATTTTCATCACAGCAGCAAGCAATAATGATTAAGAACACGTAAGGGGCATCATGCTCAATCCAGAAAAACTTGAAAGATTACAAATTTTTTTATAAATATGTTTTTAAAGAGGAGGAACTGACCATTTAAAAAACCATCATAATTCCATTCAGTTAGAACAAAATTCTGAGCGGATAGTAAATCATACACAGTTAATCACAGTTTTTCCACTATGTTAGGTATTTAGGCTTTCAGATAGGTGTAGATGCAAAAACCCCTGAAATTCAGTTTATTGAATATTGCTACATTTAGTCAGAGTTTAAGTAAATAAATATAGGCTAAAGAAAAGACTTTGGAAACAGTACCCAAATGCCAAAAGGTATTTTAAACTTATTCTGGGTTTTTTTGGGAAAAAAAACCCAAAACAGTAAGCTCATACAATTTGCATTAGCTCTTACTACTTATCCAGATAAAAGAAAGATGCAGACCATAGTAGCAAGAAGTATGTTAGTCCAAGTAAGAACTAAATTATGTAACACAAGTCAAAAAGGAAGCAATGTCAGCCAATATAGTTTCAGTTAAGACAACTGAGCTATGCTAACTGCGTCACACAGAAATCTGGCCAGGTGTCTTTTGAAAACACCTAAAAGGATGTTGCAGATATTCCGATGCAATTCTCTTGTAGACAGCACCAATGTTATGCAAAATAAACTGAGAGCAAAATGCAAAATAAAACAACAAGTCACTTTTCACTGTTAAAACACAGCAGACAGAAAAAGAGTGAGAACGAGAAAGTCCATTAAAAATAAAAAGGTTACACCTCTCAGAAATTAGTTCCTTATTTAAACATTCTACAGTGAGCCTAAAGCTGTGGCATTAGAATGTGATTACACTACTTTCATTTATTATTATTTTTACTCACTCATTGCCCCAATCCAGACGAGCAGTGATGTGTCGCTTGACATCCTTCATTCGATCATGGGTGAGATGGCCAACAAGGACCTGCCTTCTCAGGTCTAGTATTTCATTCATTATGTGCCACAGTCGGTGGAAGAGATCTCCCTCATTTCTCTGTGAGATAAAAATATAAGTTGACGATCCCAATAAATACAGATATGGTGGGGAAATCAAGAAAACTCCTTCCTTATTCCCCTACTTAGTCTTTTTTCTTCCCATAGTAGTGACCATTTTACCTGCACATACGTGTATGCCTGTGTGCATGTATAAAATCATTTCACAGGTTACCACAGACCCTGTCTTTCCATCACAGCCACTCCAAAATTTCACTCCAATTCCTTATGTCTCATGTTAACACAGTCCAATTTATATGATAGATGACAAAAATGCAACAAAAAAAATTCTTTCATGCCATAGCACTGTTTTACTCCAAGAGCATGCTCATTCTGTGCTGCTGTCTCATCCAACTGAACATGTGATCATGTAATTCAAGACTATTTGAACTCGTAAGGGGATGAAAAGGCAAAGTTCCTAGCATTCAAACTCTGAACCACTGAGTGTTAATATTCTTTTAACATTTTCTTGCATAGATGTAACTGTACACACTGCTAACCATAAATAAATAGAATCACATAGACAGAATCTTGTCCAGACAGTTCTTCATCTAACCGTGAAGCGGGAGAATTTATATGAATATGACTATTTTCTAAACCACATCCTTCTACTCTAATTATATACCAGTTAAGGACATAAACAATTTCCCATAACAGTTTCCTCCCAGACAGAAATTCTTTTAACTCTTCCTTTACCAATTCTAAGTTGTTTTACTTGATACAGTTTTTCCGAGAAACTTTAGCTTGAGGAAATTATTGCAACCTCCATTTAAGTGATGCATCATACAAAGTTGAAAAAACATTCCTATTCAGATTTGTTCTGCTACTTCTTGACAAAAAAAACACAAGTTCCTTTCCCTTCTTCCTATGAACGAATGGCATAAAACCAAAGTTCAGCTACTTCTGCTACATAATTGCTATGAAAAGCTAAAATTCACTTAGAAGCAACATTACTGTCTGTCAATAGCTTTTATATTCCAAGGGCTGTGAAACTGCCATTTGATAAATCTGTTCGTTTTATTTCACATTCATTCACTTCATAAGGTCACTAAAACGGCATTACTTTATTGTTTGTCTTGGCTGTCTGGAAAAAAGAAAGCCAGTGTATTTTGAACATGCAGTAACAGCAGTGAAGAAAAATGTTGCCAAAAAAGAAACAACTTCAGTAAGAGTAATAGGAATATATGAACTTTATAAGTAAAAGAAAACTAAAAAAAAAAAAAAAAAAAAAAGAATTAGGAGCAAGAGACAAAGAAGAATTTATAGGAACGTCATGGAGAACTAGGCTGACAGTATGTTTTCACAGTTTTCCATCAGACACTAGTGCATAAATATTTCATTTCTACAGCTAAAAAACCAAATCAAATAAACACTAATTCCGATGCATCTTTGTTTTCACTATCTGATGATAAGGTATACTTAAGTAAATTATTCATGTGAATACAAGAGACATGCTAATGTTTAACAGTACTATTTAAGCTCATAATAACATTTTTAGGTGTCATTCCTTTTCCAGAGCTTTAGAATTTGTCTATGAGTTGCTTGTATCTCAAAGCACTGAGTGGATCTGCAAGCAACTTTTCTTGCTTTATATAGATTTAGGTCTCTACACTTAGGGATCATGGTTTTGTTCCTTGTGTTCCAGGAGAAGCCAATGTACTAATACCCTTGCTCACATACACAAAGCAATCACACTTCAAGCAATCAGGCATTCAAGAAAACTACTTCCCATTATCATCTAGAGAAATTTCAAACATGCTTTGAAGAAACAATTTCTCGTTTTTCAAGAAACAGTTCATACTGCTTAATTACAATTTCACTGTCAAGTTTTAAATGATACTCTATTACTTACAATCCAACAGAAATACTCGATTTTCTAGGTTCTTGTAGAAAAGCTTTCACTAAGTAAATTAGCAACTGCTCCAATTGCAGGTTTCAGAAAGGTTACCTGGTTCTTAACAGCCTGAACATAATCCATACAATCATCTCAAAAAGGTAGCAGACCAGGTACTTCTGTACCACCCTGACTTCTGGGAGATCTACTGGCACCACTCATTGCCGTTTCTTATGTAGCAGAAGCAGCCCCTGTATCAGCAGAAGGTAGCTAATCTTCTCACAATTTAAGTCATAATTATCAACTCAGCAATGTGTTAAGAGGACAGGTTAGAGACTGTGTAGATGCAAATGAACAGGTTTTGGTTACATTTGATGTGTGCGCATGCTGCCAAGTCCAAACCGTGGTCTGACTGTAATGCTAGAAAATCAAAGACAATCACGATGCAAGACACAATTTAGAACTAAGATATTTTAGTTAAACCTTTAAAGACACAACTGTATAGTCATGAGAAAGTACAAAGAAGTTCAGTTAATAGAGGAAATAGAAGTAGGCATGGAAAAAGAAAACTATAACAATTATCATGTCTTAGATTACGATGTGCAAAAAAAACCCCAGTTAAAAAATGCAGAAAGGTCAGCAAAGGCTGAATTTCAGTCAGAATGATACTGAACAGGTTTTTTTTTTCTGTGTGTTGTAAGTACAACCAAAAAAAGCAACTTCTACCTATGGTGGTAGACAATTAAGAGAAGGAAATGGTAGGATTTCTCACAGTGAAAAAGTAGATCACTGGTCTGAAACCTCTCAAAAGAATGAGAGACTGCAGTGGGTTCATAAGAGACATGGGAGTGAAAAGCAGTCTAGGGAGCTTGTATTCAAGATCCTACTGATACCGCACAACATTTAGATAAATAAAGTAGAATAATCCCAAATCTGTATAATTCATATAATGGAGTAAGAGCTGTTTAAATGACTGGTGACTCAAAACAAGACTACAGATAGAAACCATCAGGTGGCCAAAGTTCTCTATGCAAAAAAAAAGTTTGCCTACCCTAATTAAAAAAAAAAACACCAACATTATTATTGATATAATCTGTGCTGCAACTGCAGTTTTTAAGGGAGGTAATTACAGAATTGGAGAGGCCACATTTACAGAGCAAGCACAGCAGAGTGATGGAGATGGAGTGATAAATGGAAATTATAGAAATAAGAGACACCATGGGTGTTCTATGAGTAAGAAAGAACAGTTGCTTATTGCTGCTTCATGTTTGATGCTCACACAACTACATCCAGTTCTTAGCCCAGACATGCAAGAGAAAATAATACAACATGAGCTCAGAAAACAGGAATGGTTAAGGCTAAAAAACATGACTTAAAGTGAAATTTGAGAAGATGAATCTAAAAGATAGTCAAACAGAAAGCCAAGACTGTATGCATCTATTAAAGTGAAACAATATCATAGAGAGGCATTCTGTAGGGAGTTATAATAGAATTACTAATAGTGGTATTATGTAATATGAAAATGTATATGTACATATGAGAAGAAATGACAGAACAAGGAAAGGTAGGCACTAAGACCCATAGAACACCATAAGTGCGATTCCATTCAAACAGGGAGAGAAACAAACTGACCTGAAGATGTCAGGGAGAGGGAGAAAAAGACCAGAGCCACAAAATATCCAGATAAAGGAAAACAAGAGCACTGTGAAACATGGAACTTAAGAAGTATGAGATAAGGAAGAAAAAGATTCTGGTTCAAAACCAGAATCCACTTCTGTAATGTGTCATAGGTAAACCCAAAATCAATTCACCATTGTTAATCAAGCACCACCCCTCAGCCTCCCTCAGCAATGAGAACTCAACAGCTGGCATCCCTTGATCTCTGTGTCGTATACAGACATCCTGGTCAAATAACATGGACACATCTCAGTGCTTGCGAGTGTGTGGATGTGAGAGGAAATAAAAATATATGAGAAAATGAGTACAAAACAAATCAACTGGCTGAGAGATTTTTCAATAATATACTATATTTCTATATTTCAATAAAATACCAAAATTGTTTGTTACACTTATTTTCGATACTTTAGTTTACAAAGGAATCCTTAGATCCAACAGCTACACAATGAAGCTGGTCAAGACTCAATAATTTGCTAAAGTTTAGCAGCAGTAATAGTCAATTATTGGAACAAATTAAGAGATTTATTTAGTCCACAATTAGAACCGTTATAAACCAAACTGAATGTTTTTTTCTGAATTACATACTTAAACTTAATTAGAGTATCTGAACAACTATGTGTCTTTTGAGTTGGCATTAAATCAAAGCAACATTATTGAGGGTACTTGCCACATAGAGTTGTTTCCACATCGTTCCCCAGTCTCTCAAAGTTGATGTCATTTCTGTAATAACAGAATCTTCTGTTGGAATAACCATTTCAAATTGTCTGTAACATGCAGAAGAATACATGACATTACACAAACATTACAAATCCCATTACAGTTACCAATATAAAGACTTCTTCCCAACAACACTGATGTCTATCAACCTACATGGGTGCTCCTTCAGTTCATGACACTTTTTATTTCTATATTTCATTTAATCCCTGGGGAAAGTCTTGGTGCTAGAGAAGTCAAGGTGTTTTTTTACAATGAGATAAAAACTACTTTCACTCCAGACTAATTCTCACAGATTCCAAAGGGATCTTGATGCTTCTGCTTAAACACCAAATCATTGACTGTTGCCACTCTTTTTTACATCTCTGTTTATAGAAGTAAGACAGAAAATGCTATTTCTTCAACTAAAAGAGGATATAGAAACCGAAAAGAAAACTTGTACAGTGTGAGCGAGTTCTTGCCTATTTGATGCTGGTCAAGAAAAAGCTGAGTTGGCTTAGTTAAGACCAAACTCTCTACCACATCATCACTTTACACACCACCATCACTACCACTTCATTCTCACTCACAGTACATTTCAAAGGTTTGCATTCACGATGGGATTACTTTCCTCATAACATCATTTCTCTCTTAGCAAGTTAATATAACACTGTGGCATCCCCTGGCCGTGATGTGCTGTAGGACACATGGCCTGAATGGGAAACACAGATTAATGAAGAAAATGGAGGCAACAAAGATTGAACTCCCTGCAAGTATTGTCAAGGTGTCTGCTAACAAAAATTATTCCATCTTTAAGCTGTGTTTTACTGTGATGGTTTACAAGAATTTTATTTCACTGAACCTTCAGTTTGACCTAGAACCACTTTTAAAAGAGAAATTATCCTAGGGCGTAACAAACCACATGTAGCCTGAACTACATAGGAAACAACAGTGTTTAACAGTACTGTGCAAGCCATTTTCACCTGTGGGCGTGAGACTTTTCAGGGTTTTTTTATATATCATTACAGTCTTCATGATTACTTTTGCCCATCATCATCATGGACCTTCTACTCACTCATTTATGCTCCCAAAATAAAGGTCACTTACACCTGATGTTCAGGCATTCATCTGTTATGATGAGAAATGGCTCTACCTAAACAGGTTTTGAACCATTATGTATCAGTTCTCTATTAATAAACCTAAATAAATGCTTCCAAATTAAGTAAAACTTTGGAAAAAACTGTGTTGACCTAAGATCACTGACAAAAAGTTTTTGAAAGTGATATGTGAAGGTAAGTATTGTATCTAAAAAAAAAAATTAAAATCAGTGTTTCTTTTAGTCAGAACATTTGAGTTCCAAAACAAGATTTTAAAACTAATTTTAACCCATTGTTCTGGTTTTTATTAACTTTTCTAAAAATGAAAAGAGATCAGTTAATAATACTGGCTGTTCATTATATGAAGAAGTAAAGGAAAAAAAATATCTTTATTCATTTACAGTTTTAGCAAAATCTTTTGCCACTGAACTGAGACATTATTTTACCTTTTTTTTTTTTTTTGTAAAAGGCCATCTGTCTGCCATGGTACAGCTGGTGTTCTCAAAGAAATCAACTAATCTTAAAGAGCAGATTAATAGCCAGCTTCTCTACAGAATAACTTTGTCTAATTAAGGCAATACTTTCTTCAAGCCAGATAACAACAGGAAGTGAAAAAATGCAATTGTTATTTCTTTCCCCTAGATGATACAGACTGATATTCCCAGTTAGGGTCCATGTTTTTTTCAGAAGACATCACTCCAATTTTATAACCGTGCAAGAGTATCAGGTTAGCTAATGACAACTATTTCAAGTCCTATGGTGGTAAGATGAAGTTAAAATAATTATAACGCAATCACCACTTTACCTTTTAAACAAAAGATCTTTTGTACAAGTAGCAGTTTAAATATTTAATCCAGAACATTTTACCTACCCTTTGTTCTTAACACACGCATTTTTCAAGTGAATGTAGTTGGATGGAAATATGCCCTGAAAAATAAAATAGTTTAGGTAAAAACAAAAAAACTCCCCTTACATGAGTTTGGAGTACCATTTAGTACCATTTAATATGCAAATGTGTGCTGAATTGAAAGTCCTCCAAATAATTACCAAGAAACTTGCACCCCAGAAAAAGCAATATATACTCAGTATAGATCTCACAGAAACTAAAATGCCATACTCAGTAGAGTTAAATCCTTCAATACTTCAGAAAATTAGAAGATTGCTTGAGAGCTCACTTATCCGAGGTGTTTTTATTACTTATTTCCACCTTGACAAGAAACTGTGGGGAATAACAACTTACCAACATCATCATCTTAAAAACACTATCTTCAGATAGGGATTTTCAAAATAAGGCAAAATAAATAAAGTTAACAAAATTCAATAACAATAAAGTTAATAAAGAAAGTCAAAATAGTTTTATTTGTGGCTACTGCAGCACACAGGAAAGCTGTGTTGGATGCCTACCCAAAAGCCTCAGTGTCCTGACAGGAGTGGTCCTTTTCTAGTTATTTAAGGCCTCTCCACTGTTCTTGAGAATAGACAGCATTGCTGCAACCATCATACTGCACTTACAGTGCACTAACCTTCATAAATCAGATCAGTAAACAAAATGATGCATTTCAGCTTCAAGGTTCTGGATGGGAACGTAATATGCTACAGCTCATTACATAATGCAGTGACGGAAAACACATATATGTTCTCTTTATAATAAGCACAGGTGCATACACCTTTTCTTTGTGATGATGGTGCCACATTTTCTTTTAACACAGACGTTAGACCTTCGACAAAACCACATCTACTATGTAGAAGCAACTGCCCTTGTAAATGCCCCTACTCCTCTATAATGTAAAGTAGTTCAGAAGAGCATCTCCCAAGGACAATAAGATGCAAAACCTTGCACTTGTAACAATGTGCCAGAAAACAGGATGGCTCCATATGCATGCTTACTGCAGACCAGCTGCCTCAGATAATTTCTTTGTGTATTCAAAGCTGGCAGAATAACAAGGGAAGAATCTTGACAGATCAATACTGATAACAAGTGGAGTTACAACGTCCTCTTACTATTTTACTTCCAGAGACACTCCCTTCAAAAACTCAATTCAGAAAACTGTTTGCATTCACACTAGGAAAGCAGAAAATATGTATCTCCTTCCTTCACACATCAAGTCATGTTTAGAAAACCTATTCATAACTTCTATCAACACATTTGACAGACCACAAAGCAAGACTGACAGCAAGCATGTGGTGAGAATTGCAAGAAGAGACACAGAAGATGCAGTAACAAATCCCAACTGCTCATGTCTTATAAATCAAATTGCAATATATATCAATGAGGTGAAAGTAGTAAACATGAGATTAAATTCTGTGGCTGAATTTATTGTTCACACTGACCTTCCATATAAAGCAAAGGAAATTTATGTGAGCAGAGACTGCAGTCCTAGGCACAAAAAAAACAGTGACTTATAATACGAGCCCCTATCAACCTCTAAAATTAACGTATATGTGCCCTATTTTGCAGCTGAAGGGGCTTGGAAATGAAGAGAGGGAAAAAGAGAAAAAAAAATTACAATGCAGGTTAAAGGAGCAACAAACGATTTAAGATCGTTCTTCAATGGCTTTAGTAACACTAAAACCTCTAGTACTGTGTTGAGGGAAAAAAAAATTTAAATTATTTCCCATATGAAAAACAAAATCTTTACAGTCACAGAGGCAACTCAACAGGAGATATTAAGAAAACAGGAACACAAATAAGATAGGTAAAGCTTAAACATATTCAACATCAACAAATGCTGAAATATTAATTTTATAATATTTCATGTCTGAATACAGAAAAAATACTGAAGTCTGGTTTAGAGTACTATAAGCTATACTAGATAGTACTGAAATCATAGAACACACGTCAAAGAAAAATAAAATGAACCATCTATTTTAAATGACAATACGTATCTTTTGTTCAACTGATACTCTGCATGTGGCTCCTATAAACTGGCTGTCTCCACTGGCTGCTCTAAATTAATTTATAACATCAAGAAAAATAGGCACAGTCTAACCAACTTTTCCAACAGTATTTACAACTTGTATTCTCTGTAGTTTTTTCTGTTCAGCTTACCCTCCTTTGGGTTCACATTTCAAAAAATCAGGAATAAAACGAAATACACCAGAGCCTCGGATTTGTAAACTGTATCATCTTAATACACAGGAGCATTTTTAAAGAAGCATAATCAAAGCACTATCAGTAATATACTTAACACTAAGCTCTAGTTTTAAGAGTAAGTATCATATACTTACATGGAGACTAGCTTTTAAGAAGTAAATATAAATTTTTGACAAAGCATGCAAAACTTCAATTGACCTTTACCTTAACATTGGGGTTTTTCAAGGCAAATCCTCTGTACCATCCTGTGAAGAAAGAATATTTTGCTTTTTAAAGTATGTAAAGCATTTCCATGAGTAAAACAGACTTAAGTTTTCACTTTTGGACAATGACTCAGTGCTGTCAGACTGCACTTTTTTGAAATGTATTTTGTTTAAACCAGCTCATATTCAGATGACTGAATTCACACAATTCGAGGCATTACTCTTTAAACCTGTATCCCCAAATGTTTCTAACAAGGTAATCCAGGTATATTTCACACTAGACACCACACCAGACAAAAGGAAAATGGTTTCATATTCACTGAAAACATTTACAAATCATTTTTGGACTTCATGTTCTAAATCTATCAACCATGTTACAATACAAAATTTAAAATATACCTGATTCAAAAGAACAGATCCTATGCCTTCCTTAAGAAAATTTCTTACAAAGTTATCAGTATATAAACCTGATATGAAAATAAAAAGTACCTACATAATCCTAAATGATCAAAAAATCATATTGACAGAAAATGTCAGAAATGTGTTAAGAAGGCAGATTAAGAAAAACATGCAGCTTTATTTCTCTAACACTAGTAACAGATGTTTGCTGAAATCATATTAGTATTCTACACCTCAGAACAAAGGCAGAAGAGAATGTTTATGCTGCTTTAAGATTTGAACTTACGACTTTGAATTCATTTGAAAGGGTCTTTTTAACAGCCAGGTTTCACTTGGAAATACCAAGAAAGTAAAAAAATCACAATAACTCCTTGCTGTTTTAACTATCCTCTTTGAATGTTTATTAAACAGAGAGATTAAATAAAAAGAACGAATGGCAAATTAGTAATCATAAGGATTGGAACTCACTGGAATTGTGAAAAAAAATGAAGAGGCCAGAATGTGTTATGGACTTCAGAAATGTGTTAATTTAAGAAAATAAATTAATAATAATAGGGTTCAAACCAACAGTATGCAAAACTTCATTATCACTGGAATTCCAACCTGTGAACTCACCATCACATTTCTCTAGTATTTGAACGGTGTCTCCAATCTCCAGTGATAGGCCATGTGGGACTGTCCCTCGAAAACCAGCTATTACTAAAAAAGATAGTAAGTTTCAATTATTCACAACATTTAAATATAAACTTTTATTCCTCTTGTTAACAAAAATAGTATATTAACAGGGGAAGTTAAGTGTTAGAACAAACAGGCTTACTGAAATGTAATAAGCTGTAGTAAGAATCAGAGGCTAAGTCACTTCTATGAGCAGAAAATTTAAAATATGGGACTTGCAAAGACACCAAAACACTTACAGACCAACTATACACGAATGGAAAGCTTGTACTGGAGAACACCGTTAGCTAGACCATAACTACCCTGAAGGACAGGAACGGTTTTATTCCAAATGCTCACACTAACACATATCATACCTCAGAGTTTTGCAAGCTGAAAGTGCCAGTATTTTTGTTGCCATCTATACCACCCACACGCCACAAAAGGAAAACCTTATTTCGCATTCACGTAATGGATGCTACAGACCCAACACTCCATATAATCCCAAATGTGAGGAAATACTTAGGAGATGGAGACCAGTAAAGCATGATTTTGATTCTTTGTACTGTAATACTCTTTTGGAGTTTAATTATGCAGTTGAAGAGGGAAACAGCCTTCTATGAATATCAGCAGGACACAATGCTCAAAGCCACTTAGTGGCCTAACAGCCGTCTTGCTGCTTCTCGTGTATCTACCCATCTAGACAGGAAAACCCAAATCTCAAAGCAAAGTAAAGAAACCACCAGCTCAGAGGCGTGACAACAATTCTTCACATGAAAAAGCCAAAAGGAAACCCTACGGGTGCAGATATGCATATAAAGTTAACTACTCTTCCACCAAAGGACCTGCAAGATTTTGACGCAACAATCCATTTCGGCAGCTCTTACCTGCTATCAGCGGTCTCTCCCTCCACAGGCAGAGACTACGCTCAAACACAATATAACCCGCCATCCACCACCTGTGCTTGTCATATTGTTCATCAAAGGCAGCAGGAGATATTAGCTGTCAGCAACCACAAAAACTGAAAATGCATTTGTGAATCTTTGCCAGAAAGTTCCAGATTTTAAGAGTAAACCAAGAGGATATGGTTTATACTATAAATGGCATGTATAAAAATGTACAAAAAGCAAATTTTTCCCAAATCTTTCTTCAGAATTTAAGGCTTCAAAGCTCACTGATTTCAATCATCACTGTGCTTAACCCATGGTCTTTATTTATCCCTTTGAAAAAAGCCTGTGAGATTATGTGCCCGGTCAGTCCCTAAGAGTTTGATATAACACCTGACCAGTATTTGTAGCATTGAGGTTGGTGCTTTTCCCCCCCTCCAGGCATGTGTATTGAATCAATCTCTATTCATTTTGGTGCTCCTCCTACTCTCCAGTTTATTTACACAGAACTAAAATACCCTCAGGTAAGTACTATGAAACAAAAAGAGTTACTTTGGTTCCCCCCCATGATCGAGTACACTATTTTTTTAAGAGGGCAGTTGCAAGACATCATTCATACATTGAAAAAGTTTGTCTAAGTGTTAAAAATGAGAATCTTTCCATTAATCCCTATAGAAATATTGTTTTGTATTTAACTAGGAACAAATTAAAAACAAGACTCCCTGAATATCAATAAAATGTGTATCTAAACTCCTCTGTGGCACTGGAATGGGCAGGAGTAAATCTGGTCATTTTTCTAGCTTGCAAGAAGCAAAACTGAATTATGAAGCCTATCAAAATAGCACCCACAGCCACTGAAATAAAATTAAGGAATTAAAAGAAGCAGCATGCAAAATCAAATTAAACCCTAGTGTGTTACTACATTTGTGAGATGTCTTAATTTTAAACTCCATGAGACAAAAAAAGAATGCCAGTAATTTTCTCCTTAAAAGCCAATATATCCTGTCACATTGTTATGATTTGACTTTGCCGTGACATTCAGTTTTTATTGCTTAGTTACTACATCTGTTAGAGATCTTTTTTAAGAGAAGTTTCAAAAAAAAAAACTTTTAAGACAAAAAAGGATTGAAGTCTGACACAGTGTAGAAAATAGCTAGAATTCGGTTTAGAACATGTATGGAAGAAAAAAAATATACTTTGAAATATCTTCCCGAAGGATGGCCTGCAGAGTTCCAGAAAAAGAAAGAAAGAAACAAGGGCATCACCTGTACTGCTCAACCAGCATATTAACCCAATCCACTCAGAAAATTCTGGCTGGATTCCTGCGGAGGTGTTGCAGTGAGTTCAGGACCAAAACAGGCAGCCCATGCTCTTGAGCAATGCCACTCAAAACAAAAGAAAGCGCACTGCAGAGCAGCAGAGAATTTAATCCAAAGCACAGGAATCCACAGATAAAATTTAGCATTAGCAGACAAATGTTTACTCGGCTAATTTTCTACTAATCAAGTGATGTTATAGAATTGGGACAGAGATAGAAGGTGGCTGTTTGTGAGTTTTTAGTTTATCTGTATACAGAATTAGATTACAGGGAGGATAACAATGAAGTCATGGAAGGAGGTAGTTACAGTTCCACCAGAGAAAATCCCAGAGTTCAGCTAGGACACAGGTTTCTTAACCAAGTCATGATATTTAATAAATTCGATGTACTGAAACTTCTTGCTCTTTCCTCCAATTACCACATTGTTCTGCAACACTCTGCAGATGCTCCTTAACTCTTTCTCCTAATATTAGTAAGTACATAATTAATCACTCTGTGGTGACCATGGCTTAAGATGATCTCAACCTTAACTTGAGAGCAGTACACATTTATCATACTCATAGAACTGGACATTTTATACACACAGAATTCACTGAATCACATGTATCAAATACACATTACTTTCATACTTATAACAACAGTAGCTGGTATGGTTATCACCTTCTCTCACTTCCACTGCAACTGGATAGAGGAGACCTTAGAAAAGAAGGAGGGACAGAAGAGAAAGGCACTCTGAATACAGCTCACCTACCAGTATCTTCAGTCTTTGCAGATGCACTGTCCATATACATGTCCCCAGGAAGCTAAGTATCAAAACCACTTACATCTAGATACACTTTTTTGTCATTATAGTACCTGAAGGTCATATAGATGTCCTGTCTGTGTTTCAAGCACAGACATAGTGATTGATGCCCTCTTCAGTCACCTCTCAGACATTGAAGAAATGTGGAATTCCACAATAAAAGTCTGTAGGAGGATATATTCTCAGAAGTGGTTTAGAAACTGAGTTCAAATACAGCAGCCAGCTGGCATTATTAAATATTTTCTTGCTGCCAAAGGGTGCTCAGAGGATAAGAAAGCAAAACAACAACACAGGACACAAAAACCTAATCCACACAAGATTAAATCATACAGTGAGAACTACAGTGACATGAAATAAAACCAGCTTTGGGTTTAATGTCAAGATTAACATTTTTAGGGTTTCGCAGGTACAGTGAATCCCAAGTTATGAAACAACCCATTTCCATCAGAACTATGTAGAGATAATCAGAAAGAGAAGAAAATTCATGAGATAACCAGTTTACCTGTCTGTGATTAACTACTAATCAAATGTGCTAATATTTTCTTAATATTCTTCTACATTTCAATAGAACAGGATCAGTTCAATCAAGAATGTGACAGAAGACCCTTACAAGACATCTTTTCTATGTGTTTCACAGTTTTTCACTACAAGTTTGAATAATTGGAAAGAGGTTTCCAATCCTTACCTTCATATTAGACCACCACTGCAATTAGGGAAAAGAGGAAAGAGACTAAACAATCTGATAGAGCCCTTATGTTCAGCTTCTCAAAACAAATTTCATCTTTCAGCTCTCATCCAAATCACCGCCTGTGTGTGCTCACTGTTGGACAGCTTTACATATGCAATCACCTGGCATATTAAAAGATCAATCCAAGACGAAGGTCTTAAAGCCTAAACTAAGTTTTTTGGTGCAGAAACTCACCATTTGCTCATTTAGCACACAGACAGCATTGCTTTTTCTACTTGCAACTAGTGCATTCAAATCTTACATGTGAGTTAGCATCATAAAGACACGTTTGAGACTCACCAAGAACATGCTAGGTTTCATGACTGCCTTGACTTTTTGTTTATAAAATGAAAATGTCTCCCCACAAAGGGTGCAATGTGACATGGTGTTCAAGATGCCCCCCTGTCAGACATTAAAATTAAGCTCAGCGCTATGAAAGGAGACACACAGTACACTGCAGTTCCTGGCTGAGAAGCAAGACATACACCCCCACATAGAAAGGAATCAATAGCAGTAAAAGCAACATCTACAGCAACTACTTAATACCTCAAAAAAAGAGCATTTGTACCACAATAGCAGACTCAGGTTCCACGTAATAAAAAACAGTCCTTCAACTGAAGAAAGCTGAGGGGGAAGAGAATGGGGGTGGGGGTGGTGTGTGTGTAGGAAAATTTCAATTAATAATTACTTGGCCACATTGTGCATGCTAAATGCTGGAGAAAACTAGACTCCACATCAATGTCCTAAGTCATGATGGCCCAAATACCAGAAGTAGTATATGAACCACAGAGAAATGTGGTAAAAACAGACTGGAAAATACAGATTTGGTGGGTGGGAACACCCGTGTCAGAGGGACTGGTTTTGACAGGAATCAAAATGCTTTGACAGAGAAGGAATTGACTAGCTGGTAATAGGGGTGGGTAGCCCACTTCAAAGTTTTCCTTGGAGTTATATTCTTGAAATGTTTATGCCTGAAGTACCCTAGAGATCTGCACATAAGAACTAATGAGGCAGACATTGTTGTTCCTTTCCTCCTAACAGATAACCAGAAGCTATATTGATTCCAGATATTATCTGCTATAATTGAAATCAGGTCCTCTTGGCAGAAAAATAAATTTTTTAAGTTTTTATTCTGGACTTGAAGTGACATTCTTTCACCAGATTGAAAGTTTCAAGTACAACTATTTCAAGGGGTTTCTTTTCTGTTCAACAATTGAAAAAATAACAAAAAAAGCTGCCATAAATGAAACCAGGGAGCTTCTAACATTATAAAGTTATTATATTAGTTAAAACAGCCATTTACTGTTGAAATTTTCCCTTATGATGTAAAATTAAGTTTGTTTTTATGCAGTTTTTTAGCTGACGAGTAATGCTGTGTGTATATTACCTTTGAGGAAGGTTCTGATTCAGTGGTGTTTATTACAGAAATGTAAAAAATTATCCTTTGATATGTACTTATGGGTAGTAAATACAACAGACATCTGTCACTGTAAGCAACTGGAAGAAGTGCAACATTAGAGAGAGTACATCATTAAGACAGACATAACAAAAAGAAAAAAAAAAAGAATCATACCAATGACTCAGGATAGTTTGTAAACTCATATCCAAAGCTATTAACCACTGGCAAGCAGCGCAAGCATCCCATGGTACAGCTTTCAGTATTTTGTGGCACAGGGACCTCCTGAGCCACACATGGTAGTTCTGTGTGCAACGACCGCTGATGGATTCTTCTTCTATGAATTTGCCTAATCACGCTTTACATGCATCATAATGTCAGCATCCACAAACTTACAGTAAGCTTTCCAGTTTAAATATGCTTCATGGAAAAAAAGTCTTCCTTTTGTTTTACAGTGCCACATAAAATTTCATTTCATGTCCACCTGTTCTTGTGGGAAAGTTTGAATAAGCAATCTCTTGTCACCCTCTCTGCACCTTAGATGTGCCTTCTTCCAGGATGCGCTTTTTCTCCTCAAAAGAAGCTGAACAACCTTTTTAGATTTCTAAACAGGTAGAAATTTTAGAAGCATAAACTTTGCTAATGCAGAAAGGCCATCCTGTGCACTGAGCTTTGACTACATATGAATTGATCTGGATGGAGTGGCATGATAGCATAGCTACATGCTCATGCTTCTAATATACAAGTTAATTTGGGCATCTGTTCAGTAATGCACTGTGCTGCCTACAGATACCCTAGGAGGCTTGTTGCAAACCAAAAATCAAGCTAATGAAGACAGACAGAAAAGTGGGGAGGGGGGGAGAATGAATCTAATCTCCTTTCAATAAACACAATAAATATGAATGTTAGTTTCAATAACAGAAGTGACCCTTAAATCTCCTGCAGTTTAGTGAGATTAATCAGTCTCAAATTTAAATAAAAGAATTCAAGTTCTCTCACCAGTGTATGTACACCACAATTAAAAGGATCAAACACACAGCTCAGATGATGACAGTCCAGGACTCCAGTGCCACGTGTGGCTTTTGAACACCTCCAGTGCTGCTCACATGGTACAGTCAGTTGTTCTTAAGAGATGACTGCCTGCATGGAATTTTCCTAATAAGGACATTTATTGAAGAGCTATTCATGAAAATACCTCAGGCACATCAAAAAAACATTTTAAAATTTTGTATCAATGTCCAAGCTTTGAAAATACTATATATATAGTAGAATACTTATATACAACTGTTCTTCACCTGTCTGAAAAACAAAACAAAACAAAAGAAAACCATACAAAATTCCTACTTCTAACAGCACCAGCTACCTATACAAATAAAGCAAATGCCAAGTCTGAAATACAAAAATGACACAAAACTGTAGCAGGCCATATTCCCTCCTGTGCTGGTCTCAACATTTGAATTCAGCAAGGTAATCACTTTCAAATCCCCTATTACAATGCTGCCAAAAACCACAAGGCAATTCTAACATAGGTAATCAGTTTAGTGTGACTGTCTGAACATCTGTCAAGCTCTTCACATCCTGCATCTCAGCTACAGACAGGCAGGAGGAACCTTATCACCTCTTTGTTAACAGCTTGATCGGTTTTCCCAATACCTGCAAACATTTTTGCTAATTCTTTCTTTTGGGTACCCTACCTATTAGGCACTATATCTTAGAAAAGAACACGAAAAGTAACAAGTGATGACACCTATATGCTCTTGAGAATGGCTGCCAATCTAGAACACTAAAACTGGAATAATTCAGAATGTACAACCAGGGTCCCTGTCCTTGCAGATATGAGATTTCATTAATTGTTTTTATTCTTCTATCACATAGCTAGTTAAGCCCTTCGTATTTCTTGAACTCCTGCTGTATCTTGTTATGTCTACATCTTTTCCCAGCTAAGAGCAATTTCTTGATTTACATTAGTTCTGGAACCAGGAATTTAAAAGTAAATAGAAAACAAAACAGGCCTTTACAAGTCTAGAAAATCTAGAACACTTCAAAGTCTATGAATAGATAATACAATTCCTCTCTCTAAATTTGCTCAGGAGCCTCCTCCTCTACAGAGAAGGACTGTCAATGTAAAACCTGTCAGAGGCATCACGGTAGAAGGCGAGGTGGACCTGGTAAAATCAGGTATAGATTTCATGCATTCAATCAAATAATAATAAAGGCACTAGTCTACATGCAGTTCAACCAGCTGGTTTCACTTACAACTATCTAACTCAGAGCTACAGATGCAGCAGCAATGCAGTAAGACTGCCATCTTGAACAGTAAATGTGGATTAAGTGTCATTTTCCTTCATTACTTGGAAACAGCTCAGCTTAAAAATCCAGCCAGTAAAAGGGAAGTGGAAAAAAGTAGATTATGTTAAGATGACATTATCTATGAGAGCAAACTTTTTAGTTAAAAATAACCATGTTATTCACTATGACTTTTATTAAGACTAAGTATTTCAAATTTCTAAACATTTTCAGACTTTCTTAAGTAATTTCCTTAATTTTTAATAGCATGATCAAGGAAAAGAGTTACAGCTATTTAACTTTAACTTGAAAAAGTCTTCATGTCTTGTTCATAGCCTTTCAGTAACTAAAGTCTTTGACTAAAATCAACCAACGACCAGCGTTTTTTGTAACTTCCTTTAAGTGTCGGGTATGGTAAAGAAAGGAGGTTAATGTATTAATAGCACAACTGCATCATCATCTGAGGTCCACTGAAGCCAGCACAGTCCTGTGAACACAGGTACCAGATCTCATGACAACTCGTCAGTGTATTTTGGACCTCAGTTAAGCATGAGGCGGTGCTCACCAAAACCTCCAAAAATTAAATTTAAGAGACAGGAAGTTCTACATTATTTCAAACCCAGATTCATGGGGATACTTTCTGTATATGCCGGAAGGTTCACTGGCTACCTGTCATATCCCTTCAAAGCCAGCAGAAATTTAACAGGAAAATTAAATGCCTCACAATTATAGACACAGGAGATATCTCCCAGAAAACACTTAACTTTTTTCAGAATAATACGAAGATGTTTATTTTAAGGTAGGCCTTGAATAGATGAGTACATCCTTATAATTTCATGTTGACGTAATGCAAGGACACTCGGTATGGTCCAAAGTCTAATGACCATACATTTCCCCATTCTTTTTGCTCCCCAAAAGCACTGTAACACAACATGTTGCTCTTGAACTTGAGGGGGGGGGGGGAATTTTGGAGCCTTTAACAAGCCGCAAGTAGCACCATGCAAACCCAAGCTCAGAAGAGCTGTACTATTGTGAACTGCAAAGAAAACAGGACTGCTGTGCAAGCTGCAGCATTACTCTTCACCAACTATCAGAGCGACTCAAAGGGAACACTTAGACAACAGTACAGTTGCTGAGAAACTCCCTGTGTTCAGTATCAAAGAGTTTGGGAAATGAGACTAGTTTCCCCTTAATATTTCACTCCCGTTCAAGAAATAAATAGCATTCAAGGAAGCCAAGAAAAGCAGAGGAAAAAACCCTTTTTCTTCACTAATACAAAAGAGACAGAGCACCCATCTTCCACTGTAAATTTTTCTAACAGCCAGGTCTAGAAAATGATGTTATAGATGAAACACTGTCCAGTTTTTTTCTCCTTTGGAAGAGTGGGTTTTAACTATTTTACCTGTCATCAGTGGAAGACACTAAAAAAACTCACTGGAAAAATCAGTGGAACTCAAACACATACACACACAAAAAAAATAAATCAACACATCCTACAATTTTCAATGCCACTCATTTTTGGCTTGTCTGGTACCATTGTATTTCAGGTGAGTTATAGTCTCCTGGTAATTTGTATTTCTCCGACATTAAAAATTATTTTAATTCGTTTCATTTTACCACTAAGAGTTTTGTATATTTTTACTTTAATTTACCTGCAGTGTTCTCTCTAGAATTTTATAAATCAGGAAATGATTCTTGTTTTGTAAACTGTGAGCCTTAACCACATTGTTATTCACAATGCACATTTATTAAACGTCAATTTTTTGCTGCACATCAAAAATGACTGGAACATGGTTTTATCATGAGTAGTCATTTCTTCAGTAATGAAACAAATACCCTAAAAACTTATGCAATAAGCAAATTATGCAATTTGATGAACATTAAACTGTAATTGTGAGCTTCTGTAGCCTGTCCTACAGGTCAGCCAATTCTGTCTATAAGAATTCAGTATCAGAAAACCTCTTGAAAGACAGGACAGCTTGGCAAGGTGTGGAATTAAGTGCAACTAAGAAAGACAATGATTACAAATTACTTACAAGTACTCTGGCACATGTTTTTTATCTTAAATGAGGCAGAACTTTCTTGATCTAGTGTCACTGAGAGCCATTTCAAATACACTGGAATGGAGCTATCAGAGCTAGTAAAGAAAAACTACTTTATCCTCAGAGAAAATCCTCAGAGACTGCTGAAAGCAAGTTTAAACATCCCACTCTGGCTTTAATCTGGTTTATTAGGTTTAATGGTTGGAAATAACCACTGCACTTTTCAGCCTGGTGTCAATAATTGAGCCAGCAGAATTCAGTGTATTTAGCCCTGCAGAGTTTCATCACTAATCCATAATCTCCGTAAAATTAAAACTTCAGGGATATTTAACATAATCCCACAAGCATCTTAAAATGTATGACCAAACAGAAATATTACAACTGCATACACTTTTTTTCCCCTAATCAAAACTCTGAAAAATAAAATAAAACTACCTGGATGTATACTTTTAACAGTACCTCTATGGATTTTACAGTGCTCTTTCAGAAATGCAACTGTAGGATTCTCTTGAAAAATCACAATCTTCACATACTGCTCATGCCTGCTTAAAACCAGCATCTATTACTCCAAAAAACAGGGTGAAGATAGTTTAAGTTTAGTTGGCAGCTGTTTATAAAAGCGCACAAGAGCATGAGAAAAGTTTATCTGAAAAGTATAGACAACCAATTAGGACAAAGAAGATTGCTGATGAGGAGGCAATTGTGCTGTTTGATGTGATGGAGGGAAGGAAGTGTATGAGGAAATGGTCCTCTACAAATGTTTATATTACAATTCATTGCTGTATCTGAACATTCATCCTTTTACCTTCAAGTACTTCAAGAGACAAGATGATTCTTTTGGGTTTTAACACCATGGGAGAGTCACAAAAACTAAGTGCCATTTTAACAGTTCTCTCTTTACTCCTTCCTCTAGATTTGGCACAGAAGCCTAGGAATAACATTTGGGATACCATGGGTCAAAGAAAGCATGGAAAACAGTGATGTATTTCTGAGAAATTTGTATTGGAAGACAAATGTTATCATCCTGCACCATGAAATACTTCTTGAGTGAAAACAAGTCTAGGTCTTGACAAGCAACTGGGCAGTCCCACGCAAACCAGACACAGGTATTTTCTTTTACTATTAAGGAGTCTGTCCCATCCTTCTCCAGACAAAAGAACCTACAAGACTTTTTCCTGAATCTCATAAAAGAAGTAAAACCTCTATTTTGCAAATAATAAAAGTTAGCAGAGATGCGTAAAAAGGCTTGTATCTGACAGCAGGTTAGGAACAAAGCTGAAATGAGCTAACTCAAATCAAGCAGATCCGCAAGCTATCCTCTTGGCCACTGTCCATGCCATTAAGCCACATTATGTACTTGGTACTTGTTTTGCACTGAAGTGAGGTACAAAACTCACAGACTTAAAGGAAAAGAAGCTGCCAAACTCCACTTAAGAGGGGCATGGAAGAGGCAGGGAATGACGCCAAATAAAAGTCAAAGCAAAACCTGTAGCAAGGAAGAGCAGAGCATCCTCCTAGGAGGCCCTGGAAGGGACAGTTTCTAAGGAGGGACAGCAAACAAACAGCAACTCCAGGGCTAGATTCGGCCACAGTGCCACAGTTCATCAAGAGGACCATCACGTCAATCACACAAAGCTGATATAATGATCACACTAATTAAAAATAACTAATTTTCTTAAATACTAGGGGTTTTTTCCCCTACAATTAATAGCCTCCTGGGGATTCAGATAGAGTAACAAAGGCCTCATGGGATTTATCCAGCATCTGAGGTAAGGAGAGGACAAAATTGTATTTTCCTCCCATACTTGAAAAGCCCTTCTGAAACAAGAAGATGAAACTTAAGCAGAAGACCCTTTGCAAAATGACTCTACAAATAAATAAATTTTATACAAAGGAACATTTACTAAGTGATAAACCATGGTGATCATGTTATGCATGTGGTTAAACAAATTATTTGGTCAGGTAGTGGAGTGTGAGTGGATTCTTTCCATTGCCCAGCCACTGTTGTAAAATTACACTGAGAATTCTTTGTATGAGGCTCTCCTCTCTGCTATGAACACTAATGCCTCAGAAATCAATTTATTCCTTAAATAAACATTGACCAAAACAATTTTACCACAATTAAATACCCAATTTTGTTATTTCAAAGACCAAGTCACAGCTGTACAGTGCTGCAGGAAGAAAGCAGTACAGCCCAACAGCAATGACAGTGCTCAGGAATCCACTTGACAAAAAGCTAAGTGAAGAAACCACTGTTCCCACCAATATAATGTAAGAAAAAAATTCTTTCAGAGTCTGGCAGTAACATTACCCATAGAAGTGTTACCATAAAAGAAGAAGGAGCAAGTCACACCAAGCAGGTAATTCAAGAGTTCTTATCTGCATCAAGAGGACCACCTCTACCCTATCCTAAGCTCTAAGATCAATGCTTCAGATAATGGCTATAGCTGCCACCATAACAATACACAAGCAAACAAAACCCTACAGTTAAGGTGTAAGCAAAACATCAGAGTCAGTTTGTGGCAAATGGCACATTAAACATTAAAACCTATGTGTAGTATGTTCAAAGCTCCAAAGCATATACAAAACCAATTGCTGCAGTATTCAGAAGTTTTGACACAACCAAAATCCATGGTGAAGCCCCCACTTGCACAAAATTCTGTTCTACATTTTTGGAATAAATGAAACAAGAAGAACCAGAACAGGTTGTGGTTAGAGAAAGACAGGAAGGCTCATTAGGGCATCATCTTCCATTGCAGTAAAGAACTGAGCTTGGAAAAGAGACCTAACTAACAAGGTATTACAGAGATATGCAAATCACAAATGATAGAGGAAAATGAACAGGGAATTAGTATCATCTTCTCCTCCTAAAGCATAATAACTTAAAGGAATGAATGATCTGGCAGCAAGTTTGAAATGAACCAAATAATATTTTCACAAAGGCACAATCAAGTTATGGAACATCATTGTCACGAACTCTGTGAAGGTCAAAAATAGGAGAAGTCTTAGAAAAAGGTTACAGATATAGAAGAATTTAAGTACAACAGTCGTAATGCACCCTTTGGCTTTTGAAGTCTCTAAAAAGTATGGTTAAATTGATACTTTCCTGATTTCTTACTTACTTTCGCAACAGAGGACTAATGGACAGGTAAAGAAGCATCTGCAACTTAATCCAGTGTGACAGCTGTTGAGTTCCTATACTCCGCCAAGCAGTTTCTGGTATCAACTTCAGCTTAAGTAGCAATACACAGGTGTTGAAAATTAGTAAATTAGACAATCAGTAGACTGAAAGAATGTTTTCAAAACTGAGCAAAACAAGCCCTTAAGACTGATAAGATAAACATCATGTAGCATGTCTACTACCTGGAGATTTCTTCTAAATAAAAGAGTTTCAAAGATAAAAAAAATCAACTGCTGAGAGCCAAGCCAATGCTGAATATGAAGATGGCTAAGCACAAACATACTTTAAAAACAACAGTAACTTTCCTTAGACATATCTGGCTTTAACACAACTGTATGATTTAGTACTTCTGAATTATTCCCTTTCCCTTTCAAAAAATCATTTGCCTGTGACCTCTGAATTTAAGTAATTGGGATACCAACTCAAATACAGAATCACTGGGAGAACCACACACGAATAAACACTGTTTTGGATTTGATTCAGCAGCAATTTTTGATCTGTATCATAATCCTACTCACTAATTAAACTATTACAAGTGTGTAAATAATCCATAACACACCTAACCTGTAAGGTGTTTCTTCTTCTAAGAGCCAATTGGAGAGATTAAATCGAAGAAAAATTACATTTTATGGAGTGGGGAAGTACTTGTAACCCAATACATAATCAAACTTGGGGAGGAGGAGGAAAATAAGGGGCCAAGGCTTGCAACACTGCTTCTGACTTGAACAATTTTCAACTCATAAAAAATATGCACGTGATTAAAATTACCTTCCCAAGTAAAAGGAATCTCTTTTCCACTTCACTAGGATTATCTGACAGGTCAGCCAACAATCACTGTTGGGTTCACATTGAAATTCATTAGTTCCAATGAGCAGCAATGTTAATGGTATGATAATTACACTCATTGGTGGCTTGGCTACTTGTGGTGCCAGAAAGAGATACCATTATGTGACCAACATAATCCTACCTAATCCTTGAAGGCTTGCATATAAACCACTGAAGTGTCACAGAAAGGAAATTGTATATGAGCAAAATTAGTGAAGTAAAATGTTATGACTTTTCATACTCTTTTCCTAAAATGTATGTAAATTAGACAATTTTATGCTTTCAGTTTCGAAAAGAAATGGAGATGTCAAGTGAGCTGAATCTTCTTGCTCAAGTACATCTTGTGGAATTTTCAGCTTTTATGTTTCAGACATGAGAATAGACAAACTATGAATTTTATTTGGAAATACCCTTACAGGTGCTTCACCTTTTCTGAAAAAAGCTGGCGTAATGATTATGAAATTATATGCATTTATTTTCATCTGCCCCATCATTTCTATTTTACTGTTTCAATTCCTTCCCGTCCTTTTTTCTTCTTAAGGGCTAAAACAACAACCAACATTGATCGGGACATAGCAAGCAACAGTCAGTAAAAGGACTGACCAAACAGTGATGAATTAAAGTTAAACCGAAGAGATCTTTAACTTCTGTTTTTGTAAATGCAGCACAGTAGTACTCCGGACATAGAAAGGGCCTGATGGTAAGTGTGGAGACTAGTCTCTATCACAAATACTGAACTGATTAATAGAATTATAATGTAGGGCAAGTACATGCTGAATCAAGACTAAAATATAATCTTAACAATTCAACCTTGCAACTTCCTTTGCCCAGGTAAGCTTTTGAGCTATGAATGTACTCCATCAGGACTAGGGATTTACATAAAATATTCAGGTTTGACCTGGTTTCATGAATGTTAGACCTGTTTAAAACTTGTACAGCTAGGACTGGGAAGCAGAATTAGGGGACAAGACAATGAGATTCTGGCTTTTATGTTTTACGATAGGTTTTTTTTCCATTTAATAATTCTTAAAGTATATTTAATTTATTCCAAAATTATTGAAGAAATGAAAGGTCTCTGGGTTTAGCAACACAAAAGCTAAACAAAGTATAGTAGAGCAAAAACTGGGGTAATTCAGATAGATGTATTTTATTTTATCTCATGCGTCCTGAATTTAGGGTAGTACTAAATGAGAAAGATGCTTCCAGTTTTGACTCCTCCCTTATTAAAAAAACCTCTTTCCATCTTTGGAAGCATATCTTTTAATTTAGAACTTCATACTTAATTCCATTTTTTCACAACTATGAAATCACTGATACACAGAAACTGATAATTTATGATTTTCAAAACTATGGATTATTCATAACCTACAACACAGAACCCATGTAGAATTACATATGCTGTTTTCTAGTGAAATAGCTTGAAGTAGCAGCACAAGTGGAAAAATGACCACTATCAGAATCACAGCATCACTTAGGTTGGAAAGGACCCTTAAGATACAGAGCCCAGCCATAAAACACACTACACTGTACCCATATATACTCTACTATACCTGTTTCTCAGCAGACTAATTAACTCTTGCCTACACACCACACAAAGGTACCTAATCATAACTGGTATCCAAGAGAGGTCCTTCAGAGTTGCATTGATATCTCTGCAAGACACTACATTCTGCAACTCAGCCAGGAATACCCAAACATCAGAGTGGCTACAGTTCATGTATGGGGGGTTTGATTTTCTGGTATTTCTAGTATAACTAAAAAGGGAAAAGGAAAGACATGACCAGATTTTGTCATAGCTGTGGAGATGAATACTCTGCCAATGATTTACAAAATTTTCCAGTTGGGTTTGCCCTGGAATCCACAACATAAAGCTGACTGCTAGAACAGCCATTGTGAACCTGCAGCTGCAGTATTTTGCCTGTTATAACTTAGAAACTTAAACGACAGTATTCTCTTACATAATAGAAAAACCAACCAACCAAACAACCCCAACAACAACCCACAAACAAACAAAGAACCAAGAATCAGTGGAGGAAAATGAATCAAGGACTTAATCAAAGGTTTATGATGAGAAACTGTGTATTATTCCCAGTAAAACAAAAGTGGTAATGTAAACACAAGTGCTAAACTACTGTAGGCTGCAGCACAGAATTCACTGGAATTCTTAATCTTGTCATAAGACTCTAAGGTAGGTCACAGCAAGCTTAACAAAACTGACAGCAAAGACTAAGGGGTAATAGTATGCAAATCACCTTCCTTGCAAAGTTGATACTTCCACACCCCCCACACTTGATTTTGACCAAGCCTCAACTCCAAAAGCATCCAGTCTCCACAAACACAGAAGTATTTATGTACACACCTTTAAAAATAAGTATTCAAGACAAACCATGTGCTTTCAGACTACTTCTAACTCATCTAGAATTATTTATTTTTTCTTACAAAGTGATTTACAGATGCTCAGTCTTATCTTAAATGCTATGATTAGAAGGTATTAAAGAGACTAAATACATTATATGGAAATCCTCATTCAAAATATACATATATTTCTGAACTTTTTTTTAAACTTATACTATCAGAACTCAGGCTTAATGGAGAATTTAATTTAACTTTTGCACAGAAGTGTTTTAGAACAAATTTCAATTAAATTATGTACTTGTGAAAGGTAAAGAGGAAAATACCACAGTTATTTCTTTGTGAGCAACATTTGTAAGTAAAATTTATGTAACCATGTTTATCTTAATATTCAGCACATCCTGAAAATTATGTTTATTGGTAAAACAAAGAAAAAATGACCCAAGAACAAAAAGTCTGAAAATTGCCTGGCTTCCTTATATTACAAAATGTAATCATGACTTTCAGTACTTAATATGCTTAACACTTAACACTTTGTAAATTAAATAATTAAGTGAAATTTTCCTCTTCCCTGTATTCAATGAGTTAACTTGGACATTTATGATATTAGAACTTCAAAACAGTTTAGTTTAGTCCAATGGACAGCCAACACTTGAGGATAAAATACTTCATTATAAGTAAACCTCTTGTAAGTGGCTCCCAAATCACATTCTTAAATCCAAAAGGTATACTCTGATAGACAGTTGTATCTAGAGATTCTGTTTCCCTGTCAGTGTTTCAGATTTCACCCCTGGAAGAGAGATTGCACTCAATTAAAAGCAAGATGCTACTGGCAAAACTTCACTCTACATAGTATGATAAACTTATTATAGATCATTACACCCTGGAAATAATCTAGCTAATTCCTGACAAGCAGCTTGCTTTTTTTTTTTCTTTTATTTCTTTACAGCCTTTTTAAAAAATAACATTTTTAGACTTAAGTACTGTACACTTGCAGGGCTTTGTCACAAAAAGGAAAAACAAATATGGCTATGGTAGGGAAAATTATACTGGATGTCATACAGTGATGAGGTGAAACCACGTGTCTTAAAATTTGTGGTTTGTTCTCTACATTTTAAGAGCCACAGTACTTGACTCATCTTTATTGCCAATATACAGTCATGTTTTCAGATGTCTGCTCTGTAAACAAGGTAGCTATAAATAAAGGAATCTTCCAAATGCAAATATTCCTTAAGGTGCCAAAACAGAACTTCCTAACGCTATTTAATGAGGCTTTAAACATTAAGTAAATCAAGTGCAACAGTTTAGAGTAGCTGTCTATCCATGCCCAGGTTATATCATGCAGGCTTTCTCCATCGCTAAGAGGTTGGTGATGTGTGTTAGCCAATTGGCCTTTGGGTGGGGAACAGGAATCAAGGATCATTAATCTTTAATGACTTTATCTGTGGAAATCAGACCAAGTTTGTTGTAAAGGTAAAAAACTCCAACACAGATTAATTTTTGTCAATTATTAATGCATATTCTTGCAAATCTTGGTCTCGGGTGGAGGTAGAGAGATTTAGAAGAAGCAACAAAAGGAAGTGAAAGAACTGAGGAATCTGAGGAAGTCATGGAAGGGTTCTGCAGGAGAAAGACGGGAGCTTATTCCCATACCAGGAACTCCTAAGAGGAGGACAAAGGGATTGTGGCAATGATTCAAAATTGATGCGATGTGAGGCAGGGGGCAATACAAAAATAAGCCTTTCAAATACTCCAGTGTAAGCAAAAGAAAGCAAACACCAGAGAAGTTAGGAAACTGAGGCAGGGAGGAAATGTAGAAAGTTTTTATCCACAAGGAATGGAGCAATTAGGTGGATATATCTTTCAGAAACACACATATTCTTAAATATCTTTAATATCCTTTTAATATAACATTTACTTGACTTAGACACTCAGTGCCAACAAGGTAAGAACAGCATCTTCTCAGGACAGAGTTGTTCTGAGATCAAGTGGTCTCGCCAAATCAGAGATGGCCCCAGGACCCCGCTTCATGAAAAGACAGCATACAGATAACCCTCACTAGGAAAGTAAGGCTGAAGCATAAGATGAGTCTACCGTAACCTAAGAAACTTTAAGGCACACTGTCATACTGAAGTGACACCCAATAAATCTAACACAGGCCTAGCAGCTCTCACAGAGCTAGATTTTGATATTTATCCAAAGAGAAGGTTAACTGCTGGCATAAAGGAAACCAGAAAGAATTTCAAATCTTAGAAGAAAGGAGAAGTGTTAAATTTGGAGATCCTGAACAAAGCATTTGGTTGCCGGCTTCTCAGACTTCTTTCTTCAAAGGACATCAGCAAGTGTCAATTTTTTTTTTTTTTTTAATGATGTGGTCATTTGTCCTCAGAGAATGGGACTAAGACCAGAAGAGTCATTCCATGTAAGCCATTAAACAAATAGCAGATTGCTATAATTTCTGGATTACACTGACCATTTCAAAGGTGAATGCCCTTTCTGACTAGCTATCATCATCCTTTTCTATATTTTAGATCATTTTTTTATGTCTCTTATTTACGTACAGGCCAAAAAAGACAGTCAGCATTTCGTATTTGACAGTTCAAGACTTCAGTATGAAGTGACTTGATACGAATTACTGTGCATGAAAGCCTCAGTGTTGTGATTTATCGTAACAAAAGCACTGCAATAAACAAAGAATTGGTGATGGAGGGACATCATAACTGCAACCAATGAACTGGCTAGTTCATAGTTGCACAAAGCCAAAATTTAAGAGGAAACAACACAGTAGCCTACAGGATCTGTATTTACACAAATGGATGAATTAAGGAGATTAATTAATATTCTGATGTGTCACAGAAAGTAAAGTGTCAGGACAAGTGCTAGGCAGAAAAAAAAAAAAAAGTAAAATGTAAGAACTAATGTTTCTAGAAAAAACTAATTAGCAGCCAATTTATCACATTGCAACTACCAACCAATTTAACATCCTGAGGGGCTTTCTGACAAGCTAGAAGGGGAAAATTAAAGAAATCATCTGAAACAGATCTAGGGCAGTATTCTAGGTCAGTATGCTCAGAGAAGCAGTACAGCAGAGGGCTGGGCAGCAGTGGCACTGCAATCTCACAGCTGCCAATGGGTGTTGCTATGGGCACAAATCCCACAAAGGAAGAGAGACAGGAAACCAGCTCTTTCAGCACACTGACCTCAGTGGCAGGACAACCCATCCTGTCTTCTGGGACTCACTCAAGCTGACCACGAGGCATTAGATTCCCCCATAGACTCATTTTCCCAACCATGGCTGTAATCCAAGTGTTATTTTAGAGGAAAATTTACATAATCACAGAGATACTGTGATAAACACGGACCCCTATTCTTCAACTCTTCAAGTGGAAGAAAAGTTAAACAAAAGTTGTCACTGAGATTCTCATCCTCATGAGCAGGAAAATGCTTGTTAACTTCTGTGAAGTACTGGTTTTCAGCACATCAGTCCCAAGAGCCTGGAGGTGGGACAAAGCTTGATTTTGTTTACTTGAGCCCACCACAACAAACCTGCTCTCATCCTCAGCAGTTACCAGGCTCCTCTGTCCTACTCTAACAGTAGTAGTGGGACTTGTCCATACGCCTTCAGAACAGGCAATTACAAAACCAAGGCAAATCAAGTACTCCAGAAAGACATCCAAAGCAACTGTAGCATAACTGGCTGTTACACAGTTTTAGGATACACGGAGGAAAAAAAAAACCAACAAAACCAAAACCTAACAAAAAAACCCAGCAACCAACACAACTGTCCCCCAAGATTTGCATTAGTATCTCATCCCAAAGGATGACAATGTGTTTCTTCAATTACCTCCCCCATACCCTTTTCTAAGCATGTGTTAGGTAAGTTTGTCACATTACACTCTATTTTAAACTGAAAATAACTGAACCAATTATGCTGCCATAAATGTAACTTTTAAAGTTAGCTAGGCAATCCCAAACTGGTTTTTTCCAAAATAAAAAATTGCCATTTACCCTAGGGATCAGGCTAGACATGCCAGAGTAAATTACAAATATACGTAGTCCAGAATAAACATTCCAGCAACATCTAAACAAGCAATTACAAAATAATTAACTACTTCAAGGGACAAACATCAACTAATATCTACAAACGTATTTATTACTGCAACAAGCCTTCAGTTAAGATAAGCCCAAAGAAATTATTCTAATGTCTAGAAAACACTAGTCAACACAATATGCATAGCACAGGATTCAAAAGCATGTTTATATATAATATAAAAATATAAAAACACATATAAAAATATAAAACCATGAAAATAAAAAAAGGTATCTGAACAGCTTTAAAAGTTCAGGAAGGAAAAACAGTAATCTGAATCAATCTCTGGAGTGGCTGTTCATTCACTTAATTGGACCTCAAAGCGTTTGCTTATCCAGAAATCTAGTGCAAGCAGCTAGTCAAAAATATGAGCCTCTAAAATCACTATTTTTTTCATTCATCTGATAGACTTGCAACAAAGCCTCATTCTTAGTTGCTATACCTGGAACAAACAAAAGGCATGGTCACTACTGGTGGAATTCATGTCCACAGCCAAAGCAGCCTATGTGAGATCAAACTACTAAAAGTAACAAATTAATAAAGCATTTCATATTTTTAAATTAGTTTACCAGTATTTTTTTGCTATAACAACTACCGCTTACATATACATCATATCTGTGGCTACAGTTTTTCACCCATCTGTTTTCCTTTTGAACAAACTTCAAACATTACAGGAGTTTGCCAAGTAATTTAAAGTAACAGGCATAAACATGAGGATATCACAGGCAAACCAAGTGATTTTGATTCCTAATTTCCAATTTTGTCATATTTGCCAATCTCTCCATTTAATTTTGATACCACACCCAGGGGCAACCTGCCAAGTCTGGACACTTAAGTGAAAGATGGAAAGTGAGCCTACACAGAAATAAAGGTAAGTCTGAAAGTTACTTGTTTGTGTCTTTTGACAAAAACAGGAGTAAAATATGTATTTTGTATTTCATGGCATATAAACAATAGACATTAAATATAAAAATGCAAATGTACATCTCTCAACCCTTTGTGCTTGAAGATGGGAGCCTGAATATAGTACATGGGCCATGTCCTGTAAAAGGCCCAACTGCATTATCCACTGGATCTCTGCACACTTGCCATTGCAGCCACTGGTGCTCACCTGTTTCAGAAGCAAAGCTCACATAAAATGCAACTTTAAAAGCTTCTTTTTATTCTTCCTTGCTAAATTGACATGGGTAATCATGGCAAGTGCCTATTTGAAATGCCTTACATACCTTGTAGTTACTAGTGAACTAAGGTGTAGCTATTGAGGTGACAATCCATTTAATGCTCTTGGGACCAAAGAAATGGGGAATCCCTCACTTAATAACTCACCTTATTCATGAAAAACAAAGTTCCTCCACTGCATAACAAAGGACCAAGAAATCAAACACTGGATAGAAACCTGAACTATTTCACTGTATCATTCTTCTCAAAATCTCCCAACTTCCCCAAGAAAACAGACTGATATTTGATGTCTGGCAAGAGAACACCATTAAGAGCCACTAAGAAGTATCAGAATTGCTTAAAAATAGACAACTATGATGTATCCTGTAAACCACACACTTCATTCTACACGCTATACATCTCCATTATGACAACACCTACACAAACACCTAGCAGAAACACCTATCAAACATAACATACCTTCAGCAACAGTCAAGAGATAAAAACTAGGAGGTACAAAGCAGAGGTCAACAAGTGGAAGACCAGTCTATACAATTAATATTAACAATTAACAAAGGAACAAAAGCAGGCATGGCCTATTGAAAACCCAAAAGTACAAGGAAGTACGAAGGGATTTTCTTCTTAAAATTTTTTAAAGGCTTTTGCAAAACAGCAATGAGGATAAGCATATTGACTTGAGCCTCAGAAATCACTGCACACACACACCAATCTGTTACAAAACTAGAAATACAGAGCAGCAAATGTTAACCACAGTTTAAACATACAAGTATAGGCATAGAACAAAGGATTTCTTTTTTTAAACAGATTGACAACACCTCTGCGATCTACTGTTGTATTAAGTATGTCTTGTGTTGATAAGGACAGGGTTGCATGCGTGTTTGCCACTTACCACTCTGGCTTTCTGATGTCAAATTCTCCTTATTCTAATAGTACTTTTTACTTAAGTCTGTTTAACATTGTTCCTTCTGTATGCTCTTCTAACCCCCTAAACATTATCCCCAATATGTTTTCAGCATAAATATTGGTGTGAGAATTGTGAGAAAAGGACCAGTGTATGTATTTCACATGCTAAGCATCAAAGAATCTTAAGATATCTGCGTCATACCCTCCTAGCTGCTCAGCTCAGGTGACTAGTGAAATTCAAAATTTTCCAAGTTACTTCCAAAACGTCTTCCAATCAAGGAAAAGTTCTATTTTTTTATTTTTTTTTTTCACTTCTAATGAGTAAAACAGACATCCAAGTGCACCAAAACTAGATATTATTAAGACATGGTAGCATTTATGCAGTTTCTAGTTGAAGATAACAAGCATTTTTACAAACATTTGGGCAATCATGTGGTATGTTCCCTTGAATGAGATTAAATACCATTCTCTCCACACAGAAAACCAGCCAAATTTAACTTTTCATACTGTTCTTTATAAGAAAGTTTTCCTCAACCATCCATTTATTTCGAGCAATCCATAGTTGGTTGGTTTGTGGGTTTGAAGAAGGTACATAGACAGCATTCTAGATGCGTAACTTTCTTGTTCCTTTTTCCTCAACTAGAAAATTTGTTTCAATTCCAAATTTGATGACTTATGTAACTGAATTTTAACTGCCACATTGCATTTAATTTGCATATTTCAGACGACAAGGAAAATGTATGGTTACTTCAATTTTAATAAGCTATACATCCTTGGAAAAAAAGATTATCATCTGTATTAAATATTATTACCCCAAACAAAGCCTGGAGCCCTCATCCACTTTCTGTAGGTCACATCTTATCAAGAAAAGCACATTCATTCCTAGAAATGACCTTTGCTCAGGATAAAAAGCTTGAAAGCAGCTATTCTTTATGCTGACATATTTGTAAGTAAGAAAAAAGAAGATAACAAAAAATAATATTCATACAGCAAGTTTATTAATAATTTACTACACTGAGGAGGACCACAGGTTACTTAATACATTTCAATGGATGCATTTCCCACATTTTTCCTATCTGTTTTCAGAACAGCTGAAGAACCCGATTTGCTTTAAATTCCTCTTTTGAATAGGATATGCTGTCCCTAAACTGCCAAAACCTGCTAATATCATTCTCCCAGACTCCAAATGAAGAATCTGTAAGTCAGAAAGGTATATAAGTTATTTTTTTCTTAATATAACTAATTAGCTCAAGTTAATTTATGTGTTTTCCGCCTGGCCCACTGGTCCAAGACTCTGGCGGTAGTACTTCACTGGGTTTTTATTCATGTGAACAGCAGTGAGCCACCACCATGTTGGGCCATACCAATTTATTTGTACAGCCTTCCACTACATCATGAATGAAAGCATGTAGTAACAATGATTGCACAAATGTTCCCTTGAGATATCAATTTATTGACTTTTACATCCAGAGAAACTCTGTCTTTATGCCATACAATCAGTTTTTAAATTCATTAGACTTTAGACATAAAATCCATGGTCACTTTTTTCAAGTCTTTCAAGGCAGATCTTAACCTTTTAATGTTCAAATAACCCACTGAAACCCATGCAATCATCTTTTGAAACCTCCTTCTGCATACTTTGGTATTTTCATTAGACTGATTCTTAATTCTACAACTATTATTCTAACAAAAACCAGTATCGTTGTTATTAATTTCATAAAATATCCTCCAGGTACAAAACTGAGGCTCAGCTCTGGGAAAGAAAAAAGTTAGGTTTTAACCAAAACTTACCTTACCAAAGTTTCCCAGGCTACCAACTGGATAAAGCACTGAGTAACCTGGTCTCATCTCACAACTGACCCTGATTCAAGCAGAAAGTTGGACTGGAGACTTTCTGAGGTCCTTTCCACCCTGAATGTTCTGTGATTTATTCTGAGTTCTCAAGCTAAGCTTGTGACTACAGTTCTGAACTATATATGAAATGAAAGGATAAAAAAAACCCAAATCTACCAAGTAAATTCTGAAGAGCCCTTTTTACTATGTTTACAGTCTTTCTGGCTGTTGTCATGTTCAAAAGCAAGGTTATGAGTAATCTGTCTGATCTTCAAAAGGAGGAAGAAAAGTTATTCAGTATTCCTACAAAATTCTGTCTCCTTTAAGAGCTATGTAATTGTACATTTTGTACACAGCTCAGGACTACAGTGCATACAATTGCTATTTAAATGAAGACAGACTTGTCTAAATAAAGCCTGAAGCTCTTCTGTTCTTCAGAACAGAGCCCTTTGCCTGAGCCCTGCTCTCAGAGGGATGATGAACCACTAGAATCAACAGCACTCCCGTGTCTTGCTCAAGTACATGTACCTGGGTTGTAGTCCCTGCTGTTAGTGGCAGTACTGGTATCCAAAATGTCAAGGTTGTAACAAGTCTATCTACTGAAGGCTAGGTAGGAAATCATAAAAATATGCCCACAACAACCCCCTCAAAGTAAAATCAAGATATAAACAGTACAAAGGCATTCTGTGGAGGAAAAAAAGTTCAAGATAAAATACAAACTATTTGGATCTGCACATTTCTGCACATACTGCCAAAAAAAAAAAAAATACATTACACATATCAAAGTAGGAAGACATAATTAAAAATTATGTAATTACAATGAAAGAATAAATGATGACAACTACAGTTATAACCTGAAACACAGTAGGACAGACTGCAGGTAACAAGAAAATAATTAATGTCTCCAGAAAATCTTTAAGTTGCATTCAAATTTAGAGATAACTAGAAGCAAGAGTTTCCAGAAAGCATGGGTACGCTCTGCTTTAGTGCAAAACAAGCACAAGCACAGCCTTATTGTGAAAAAAATAGCCCCTAAAAACCAGGTGGCTAAAATCATTGTGGTATTAAAAGTGGAAGACTGAACAGCAAACTCCAACAAACCGCATGCAACAGAGTTAAAACCAGACATTTGGACTCCAGATTGCAGCTTTGCTGAAACAACCAAACAGAAGTACCTTTCACCTTACTGTATTATAGTTAAAAGTGCACTCTCTCTCCCACAAGACTAAAAATTAAAAGTAACAAAAGGAGAGACTTTACCTATCACCTGAAGGGAAGGATGGGAGAAAACACATGAAAAGAGCACCTATCCCTTAAAAACCATCAACACAAATGTAAACAATGGGTGGAAGGCAGAAGGTCCCTTACTTTTGCTTTTATCTGTTACATGTAAATATTTGTCTGGGTAGTTGAGAGATTAAGGCCAAAAAAAAATTCACTAGGAGGCTGACGAAAAATAGGCTCATTAAGTAGCATGGTTCACTCAAGTTTAACTTCCTTTTCAAAAAACCCCTGCAAACAGAAAAGAAAAAAAAAAAAAAAGAGAATCCCTCCCACCATCACACAATTAGCAAGTTGTATATATGAAAAGGTAGAAACAGAAAAAATCAACATGTTAACAAAATGTTTCCCATAGAGCTGGACACTGAGAAGCTGAACCTTTTTGTTAGCATAAGAAAAACCATATATTTTGAAATCCCTACTGATACAGCTCTACAAAGACTGAGCTGTTAAACAGCCCAGCACTCAAGCTGGGGGGAAAAGAGCAACTCTTGCTTTCTCTTCTACCCAAATTACTTCTCTGTGAAAAATTATCATTCTAGGTCTGCATTTTAAGTGAACAGTAGTTAAAAATAAAAGCTAACTATTGGGTGATCAGCAAATTCCTCTACCAATGCAAAATTACATTTTACACTACAGCAACAGTGTTTTAATCAGTCTAGTTAAGATACCAGTCAATAGAACTTTCCAGGAATGATTGATCACATATAACCTACTGGAAAGAGCTGTGCTGTTTAGTCTAAATATACTGTATTTAATTTCTAGCAATCAGTAGCAGGGAAAAACTCTCATCAGAGAGTTTTGTTCTTTGTAGCACCTTAGCTGTTTCTTCTTGCTTCATACTGCCAGCTACCTTCCAGCGACCTCCACAATCCCTCTGGTGAAATTCTGTCCCCAGTTTTTTTCTCACACACTATGTATCTTGAGAGCGGGCTGATAAAAGCTGCACAGCTCATGCAGCACTTTCCACTACAGCAGCTGTATCCAATATTGATTCAATACAGACCATCCAAAGCAGGAGATGAATTCTACAGGCCATCATCTCTTGAGACGCTGGAGTCTTAGGAGAGGCTGGTAACACAAGTTATAAGCAAATACAGGGAGACAAATAAGAAACTAAAATAATAAATAGCTCAGGAGCTGTCAGAAACAAGAAAGAAGAGACTAGGTGACAAAATAAAATAGGATTTACAGACACAGAGTTTGTAACAGATCCTGAAAAAGCTATGTAGAGCATATACAGCTCAGCTAAATCCTACTTAAACCTTCTCCATACCTTCAATGCCAAGGCTTTCATTATCTGATCATCAAAGCTTATGTGGCTGTGCTGGGTTTTCACCAGACTGTTCTTCACCAGAAATCAAAAGTATCTGTCAATCCATAAGCTCCAGACCTGCAGCAGACTCTGCCTTCCACTCATTTGACAGGGAAGGTGAGCCTCAATTATAACTTGCAGTTTTAGTGCTGTAACATCACTTCTTTCAACTGAACATTTATTGCAGGCCCATACACATCAGTGTCTTGTGAACAACAGTGTTCACTTGAGTTGGGTGCTTGGTGGCATCTCCTGAGCAAATGGATTTCAGAGATGACTGCTACAGCACAAACTCCCTATAGCATCTAGTACTTAGCAGAACTGCGAAAAATAAACTAGACAATGAAAATCCAAATTGACAACTTGCTCGAAAAGAACCCACGCCCTCGGGATCAAGGTGAGGCATAAGCAGAGTAATAAGAGGTTGATTCTGTATCTACCTTACATTGGAACAATAAACCTAATTTACTAGGATTAACCTTCAGAACAAAACCACGTAGTTTAAACAAGATACGCAAACTACCTGGCAATATTGATCCATTACAGAATTTGCATAAAATCTGAAGGAGAGAAGCTATGAAACATCTGGCACATACTTTAATCCTCACGCTGTCTCCCCTGGCAGGCAGACAGAAGGCCCTCTCCAAATCATCACAAAGCTCAGCATTATTAATGGCCACCTGCCTTAGAGATACCAGTAACATTAATATTTATACAGAAAATATTTTTTATTTAATTTTTTCAAGTGCAGTAAACCCCAATGCCTCAATCATGACTGCTTCACAATATTGTAGGTCTTACATTCCCAGACATTATCTCATAAAAAGAGGAAAGGCAAGAGAGTGTAGGAGAAAGAGATTACTTACTGCAGTTACATATTTCTGTGTGCTGTTACAGCGTTTAGCTGAGTAGAACCTGAATCTTTAACTGCTAATATAACACCAATACTGAAAGTCATAAAAGCACTTCCATTCCTCTTAGTCCTGTCTGAAAAACCACCACAGGCAAAAGTCAAAGAAAAATAAATCAGTGTTTCTCTGGACAGAGTCCCTTTCTATCCCCACGACATTAAAACTTTAGTAAGAGAACTTTCTTCAGTGTTTAAGGGATCATGTGTGTCACTAAGAAATTCTGTGTTTTCAGCCATTAAACATATGCAGATCAAGTGAGATCTCTGCATTGCCTAACGTGAAAGTCTGTATTACAGAGAGTAATTTACTTGCCCTGAGCATAATGAAATGAAGTTTTCAGTTACTTAAATCTCCAACAAACAGAAATGGATAAACTCTTGCACAATACCTAGGAAATCAATAAACAGATAAATTGACATAGCATTTTTTAAAGAAATGCACTGATTAGTAATATTACATATGAAAATCTTTAGTTCATATCAAAAAATTAAGTAGAAGCATTTCACTGAATGTTCAGAGGACATGATTTTAAAACTGTGCTTAATGCCTGTGCTTCTAATTTTGAAAATAATTAAAAGCAAATAGCATTCTTTCTAGTAAACATTAGATAGTTTCCTGCAGTTATATAATGGAAAGTAAAATGAGTATGGGAAATCTAGTACTGAAATATAAGTCTACCACTTTATTTCTTGAAGTATTGAACAAATCTTTGAGACCTCAAGTACTTTTCTGATTTGATAAATGGGCCTTGGACACTGCACATACATTTGGTTTTGCTGAATGTCAAATTTCCCAGGGAAGAAGCAGAGAATGTAGTCAGTAACACAGTGAGAGGAATGATCTGCACAACTGAACTCTGTCCCACTTTCCAGCTCAATTAGGTTAGCTCAGCTCCCAGCCAAACAACCGGGCCCTTTCAGGGAGACTGCCTGGAACACAAAATGGTCCTCACCTGCCTTCAGCAAATAGCAGACAAGCCAAAATTCCATAATCTAAGGAAACTACTTATATAAAATTAATACTTTTAACACTATGGCTGATATTGCTACCATTATATGAGAACATCTGAAAAGGATTTTTAAGCATCCAACAGTAGTAACACATAACACCAATGGGAAAGGCTGAGTTGCACAAAATGTATTTATTAATACATCATTTAAATAGATTTCAGACACTATATTGGGTCTGTGTGGCAGGGTTTGGGTAGTGGGGGAGGGGCTACAGAGGTTGCTCCTGCCAGAGGAGTGGGACTATGTGAGAGAAAAGCTCTGCAGACACCAGGTCAGTGAAGAAGGAGGGGCAGTTGTTGCTCCAGGCTCTGGAGCAGAGGTTCCCCTGCAGCCCGCGGTGCAGCCCGCGGTGAGGCAGCTGTGCCCTGCAGCCCGTGGAGGCCCATGGCGGGGCAGATCTCCACCTGCAGCCCAGGGAGGACCCCACGCCAGAGCAGGTGGATGCCTGAAGGAGGCTGTGACCCCGTGGGAAGCCCACGCTGGAGCAGGCTCCGGGCAGCACCTGTGGCCCCGTGGAGAGAGGAGCCCACGCTGGAGCAGGTTTGCTGGCAGGACTTGTGACCCTGCAAGGTCCTTGCCTTGACTCTGAAGCCTTTTGTTGTATTTTCTCCACTCCATCCCACCAGGGGGAAAGATTGAGCAACTGCCACATAGTGCTTAGTTGCTGTCTGGGACTAAACCATGACAAACACAGATAGAGAAATTATAAAATCTAGAAATCTGGTTGTATTAGCAAAATATTTTTTACTATAGTAGAAAATTGTAGACTCTTGGAATGCCGATGAAGCGTTGCACACTAGAAGGCACCAAAAATACCAAGCAGTTACAGCAACACCTGTAGGCTGTGTAAGTTTTACTGGACCATCTTCAATGAATCTTCAAATCTCACCACGACTGAAATAAGATTTACAATTCTGCTCACAAACGAACCAATTGGTATCTGTTTATATCAGTCTCTAAAGGCAAGAATAAGACATGAAGTACTTGAAGTTGAACAACAGTTTTTCTAATAAGTTTTTCTATAAAATAAGTTTTTCTATAAAAGTTTTTCTAATAAGAGAAATCAGTTTACTAATCCTAGGAAAATGGAAACAGATGCAGTATAGACATTATGTCTCTGCTATTTCCTACTACACAGCAGAGCCCTATGGAAGATTTTAGTCAATACAGTGCCGTTTCTGACCCTGAATAGCTAGAAAAAAATCACCTGGCTTAAGCATTGGCATTCATTTCAAATCCTGTCCTTCAAGGTAGAAACATATAAGCTTAAAAATTACTAACTAGTGCTACAGTAGGTTTGACAGGCTTTAGGCAGTCAATTCTCTGTTTAATAATAAAAACAATTGTATATACCTCCTTTTCAATAATGCATGGCATAGAAAAGGTAAGACTGGCAAACTATCTGCTCCAAGTAGAAAGCTAAAAATGTTTGCTACACCACTTACTATCAGATGCACACAGCATGAGTCTTTCTCTTTGCAATTATCTATTCCACATCACCACTGGAGTTTTGACTATAAGCAGCATATAGCATTCATAAAGTGTTTTCAAAGTGGAAGAATTTACATAAATAATAAAGCTTGCCTGGGCATAATACCACAATTCATGGCATATTTAATAATTTAAAGGATTTGATACTTCAAGAGTAAAACTAAGACAGTAGTTTATTTTCAAGCAAGAAAATAACAGAAGTATTTGACAACAGTCTATAAGCAAGGCTGTTGGAGCTCACACACACACACACACACACACACACACTCTAAACATCTCTCAGTTTCATATCTGTTATTCACAAACTGTGGTTTGCATACCAGTGGTGAAAGAGCTGACCATAAATAGTGGTGTTCCCAAATCAAAGTATTACAAAATAAGATTTGTATTAGAGAAAAAAATTGAGGGCTGATAGTAGTTTATCAGTCAAAAAACTATTGATAACAGTTAATCTACATGCTGTTCCACCTGCTTATGCTTATTCCATATATTTCCTTCCATTACACACCAAGATTTTCGACAAAAAATGTGACATCTAAAGGAATTCTTATTTTCACAAAGTAGCTGTTCTATCAACCTTTAATAGTTAGTCCTTCCTTTAACAGTTTCAAAGCAGCATTCAAAATTCTCTGATCAATCTTGAATATCTTGGTAATTTTTTTAAATGCACCTATTACAATTTATGATTACTACATAGTCCAACAGCAGAAGGCAAATACGGATAGAGCAAAATAAACATGTTAGTTTAAATAGGAAGGGTTTTTTCATGTTATTACATGTTTATCGCAACGGAAGGTTTTGAGTGAATTACTGATGCTTTCAAAAGCGTAAGTATGCATGAGGATAGTGATCATCATCCTTCACAGAGTCATGTCCCTAGAACACATCATTTTGTGATTTCCCAGTGCCTAATCTGTAAAGAATGGTGATACACTCTCTTCAGTCACCAAATCATGAACTTGGAGCCCACCAGTACACCAGTAAAGTACCAGTAAAGGCTGGGGGCTAACTGGCTAGAAAGTCCGTTTCCTGTAGAGAACCTGAGGGTCCTAGTTGAAAACAACTTGAACATAAGTCATCATTTTGCCCTTGCTGCAAAGAAGACCAATAGCATCCTGGGCTGCATTAGGAAATGCACTACCAGCAAGTCAGGGCAGGTGAGACATATCTGGAAGGCCACAGCCAGAAACAAAATAAAACGGAATATTTCAGTCGGAAGGGATTAGAATGATCATCCAGTCCAAATGCCACTGGTCTTCAGAGATATGGACCTACTGGAGTGAATCCAGCAAAGAGCCATGAAGATAAAGGGCTTGGTGCACGATACACGTGAAGAGGCAGAGAGAGCTGGGGCTCTTTAGCCTTGAGAGGGGAATGCTCCAAGGGAGATCCTATCAATGTGTTCAAATACCCAGTTTTGCAGTAGTGTATAAAGACAATGGAGCCAGACTTCTCAGTGGCTCCCAGTGACAATCAATGGGCACAAACTGAAATACATATGGAAACACTTCACTGGGAGACTGGTTTAACACTGGAACAGGCTGTTCAGAGGTTATGCAGCCTCCATGCTTGGAAGCGCTCAGAACTCAATGGGCCACAGCCCTGAGCAACACACTACAGCTGACCCTCCTCTGAGCAGAGAGATTGGACTAGATGATTTCCAGAGGTGTTGTCTGGCCTCTGCTTTCATATGATTCTGTGATCTTTGAAAAAAGCACAACTAGAGGTCAGAAAGCTGTACATTTCTGTACAGATGGACTCTTATCAAATTGTATGCCCATTCAAAAACCAGACAAAAATCAGATAAATATGAGTGACTTGGCTATGAGAGGAATGAATAATACACATCAAAAGGAAATGGCAGGCCATGATTTTATTTAATCACAGCATAATAAGAATCCAGGTCAAAGCTACAGCATTCCCAGCATGTTTTCCTTTATCCAGAATCCTAGCTAGGGGAAGATGATCTCTGTCTGTTGACATAAGGTCAACTAACCTTAAGTACTAACCATATTAGAATGTACAGCTATCACAGGTACAAGATGGGAATAAACCAAACTTTTAAAGGATACTTTTGAGACAAACTAAACAGGTTCCCAGTCTCTATTACAGTTACCAAAAAAATTTCTTGACCAGGTGAAGCACATGATTAACTAACCCACAGAATAAGCATGCATTCAGCTACACTGTGCCAAAGGAAGCAAGACAATCTTTCAAGATCTTTTCTTTTGACCTAACAAGGCATGATATCTGAAGCATAAGTTGGAAGGATGCTTTTCAAGGGATGGCCACTACCAGCCCCAATAACCTGTGCTCCTGGTTCTGGTGATGATATCAATAACCTACATTCTCTCCTTTCCCGTACACTTTTTGTACATTTACACTTGGTCAGCAGTGTTTCTCCTCTAAGTGTTTCAAAAGGTCAGAAAGCCAAGCCAGAAATATCAAGGGAGTATTCCTTCAAGGGAGTATTCCTGCTGACAGGCTATAATGGAGGCTTCCCCAAATCTACTACACTTTAAGCATCCAACCTACTGTTTGAGAAGCTTTTCACAGAAAGCTGTATTTTCTCTCTCTTACCACATTAAGGCAGAAAGGCAGAGGAGAACAAAAGCAAGTAATCTGAATAAGTAACTAGAAGTTGCTGGGACATTCATCAATTTCTATTCAAGTTAACTTTGAACACATTTGTTAAATGCATCCATTACTGTAGTGATGCACCTGCATTTTGAAATGGTCTTTTTAGCATCAGCCTCCACTGCCTAGTAATGTAAGTGGTAGCAATTCTTATTCAGCTTAAGACATTAGATGCTCCCTATACAGCTGATGACATTTATGTAGTTACCAGAATGCTTTATGATCTTCCTAACAGTAAAAAAAGATGCTTGTCTTACATCAACATCTTAATGATAGAAGACTCTAATTTAAAGCAGTAAGATTCGACAATCAGTGAATTCCGACAACAAAGCATGTACGCGTTCAGAGAGTGTTAAAGACTACTACCATACTGAAAATGAGCATGCTGTAAGACTCCTATACTTCCTTTACATACACATCTGACAAAGATTAAAACACCATCGGGTCTCCCACAAATATTTATATACATCCATTATAAGCTTGTATAAAATACAAGAACAAAACATTTCAATCATAGCCTAAATACTATACATTCCTTCTGCTTTCTCAAACTGGTACCCACTTGAATTCCTTCAATGTTTAAGTCATCTGCAAAAAGAAACACAAAATGTAAGGAAAAAAAAAAACTTCTGTTGCAACACTGCTTAAAATAATGTTGTGTTCTTTTACCTTCCTTTATCCAAATTCCTGGTGACAGCTGAAGAGGGAACATATGTTTACATATGAACATGCCATAGCTTAAAACGGAGATTTTTCATCTCTTGAACTGCCTACACCTTACTCCTTCATCCATACCAAAAGGCAGCTGGCACTCTGATATGGTCTCTCTGGCCAGACAGGTACATAAGAAGGAACCATTCCCTTCACAGCTAGTATTATCATTATATATTACTATATAACCTTTCACAGCAGCTCACTGAGATTTCATGGAAGAGGCTCCCTGCTCCTTATTAATAAAGTCCTGTTTGTCAGCTTTACATCAGAAATCTTAGTAAACTCCTCTAACCTCCTGTTTCAGAGTACAAAGAGAAAGAAGTATATTTATCTAAGAAAAATTCTTGTACACAAGAGTTGGAAGACATGCTCAAAACTCTATTATATTAAATACCACATGTAACCTAGCCGATAATACGTTAGAAAGTAATTCAAATTTTCAAATGTAAAACAATAGTAACCTTTTGATACAAGGAGGAAGTGAAAATATCAGTTACAACTGTCTTGGTAGCAGTCATTAAATCCCACGCCTAAGTATCTCAGACTGTTTGCATTCTTACTGCTGAGGGTTCATTCAAAAAAAAATGACAGGAAAAAAAAAAACACAACGATTTCTAGGGGCCTGAAACTAAACCTATCAACAGGATGCACAAACAACTGAGCTACAGTTCAATTAAATGTATTTTTCAGCTCTCATTTGGGATTCTGAGTCATGGATAAATAGTTATGATAGATTTTCTTCCACATAGGGTAAGGGAGGAGTTGGTCAGAAGAGTCAGGCAGAGAAGATGGCATACTTTTAAAAAACAGCAAACAGCATTTTTGTTATACCCTAGATTTCAGGGATGATTTCACAGAAATCTGCATGAATGCTATAGACATCATGACCATAATGAAGTATCAGAAAATTGTAGAAAGAGTAAAAAAATTTGCACATTTTTTGCTGCATTATTCTCCCATTCATTTTTTCCACATCAATCAACTGCTGTTCTTTTCAACAGAACATGAAGCTAGTTCAAACATCCCATTCACTTACTACTCAATAGCAATAACATACTTCATAGTTCACTACCATTGATCTTTTGTAGATTAAATTAACAGTCATTATGCAATTAATGGAAAAACTGATATATTAATTCTAAAGAACAACGATGGATTTCACCCAGACCTTTGATTTAATCCAACTGTTTTAGGAAGTAATTTGTTGTAGGATTAGTATGCCCTCACTGCCCTTGAAGGCCAGCATTACAGTTTTATATGAGTTACAAGCACCAGAAAGCTTTGCTTACACTAATAATTTACTTCTACAGTATTACAGTACGTGATGTTTTCATGTTGTGTTTGAAACAAAAAGCATCCAACTTTGCCATTCCAAGAACTAAACCAAGAGCAGCAAGTTGCTTTCATGTCATTCTGCTGAGTTCTCATTTTGATTTATCTGGTCTGCATGGAGATATGTAAAGCAGGGTACACACTTCACATCTTTGCTCTTCTCTCATCAGAGTTAATTGCTCCCATGTGCTGGTAGTGAGAGTGGCTGCAGCAATTAAGTGATCATGACAGCAGTGGTAGCAGCTGTGGTCGCAGCAGCAATCTCCTCCTCTTATTTTCCACCTCTCCTTCCAGAAAGGAGCCAGGTGATGGGAGAGAAAAGCCCTTCAGTCCCACTTCAAAGAGGAGGTTGATGATTCTGCTTTTATTGCTTTTTGTCCCCAGAGGATTCCACAGCAAGGATGGCTCCAGACCCTATCCTATAAAATTAAAAGCTCTACTGGGAATGCAAAATAGGACTCAATCCACAGAGCTAGCGAGTAAATGAGTGCAAAATAGAAGAGGTACTGAATAAATGCAAACAAATGGAAGGAGAGGTAAAACGATGGTAGTGGAGTCAAAGAATTTTTAGTGGGTTATGTTTTTTTCTGTTGTTATTATAGAAAACCAAGAACCCACAAATATAACAAAAATGGACAGCAAGTACTCCTGACAGCACCAACCAGTTTCTTAAGAAATGCGGTGAGTTACTACAGACTTCCAAGGCTTATCCTACCCAGAGGCCCAATTAATATTAGACACAACTCACAGGCCGTGTGGTTACTACAAGCCACCTTTTCAAGGTTCCTCCTCCATCCACAGAAGCCTGCCTCAGTTGACAACACATCTGTAGTGTCTTGGAGTGTCAAATACTAGGCAAATGCAAAAGTGCCCCTGAGTCCTCGGAGAGAAAGGGGGCTTGCCTGAGTAGGAGGTTGTGTACTTCACAGGAAAAGGTTCCCACAGCACCTGTTTTTGTAGCCTCAGGTATGAACTGAACTACCCCAGGGACAATGGAGCATCCTCTCTTTTCCCACAGACCCTGATCAGACTGGTTGGAGAGCAAAGGCATCCTGATTACCTCCTGCCTTTACTCCAAAATTCCAGGAACCTTGCAATCCATAACCCATCTGTTACCTATAAATTATACTATTAAATTTATAACTCATGAGAAATACCAAATTACTAAACATTTACACCTCAAGCAAAGAAAATATGTAGATCACTTTATGGAAAGTAATCTAAAAATAGGAGTCGAGAAGGCCATTGGAAAGTATGTCTATTATGCTCAATTACAATCAATGGATGATTCCCACAAATTAAATTTATGGTGAGTATCTAAGCATTACTTGGATGATTACTGTATTGCAGATGTTATTTCAGTTCCATTAAAGCAAAAAATCACTTCAAGTTTGGGGGGGATTTGTTGGGGTTTATTTTGAGGATTTCTTCTGTTCAGGCATTGTGGGCTTTTTAGTTCAGCTACAGAATAATATCCAATCTTTATAGCTGTTGTATGTTACTGGAAGTGTACTCTAGCATTCAACAATGTAAGATCTTTTACCACAGAAGGAGGTACCCAAAAGGAAGAAAGAAGACGGTCCTCAAATCTGACTTGAGAGCATGAAGAACTGTAAGAACTCAGCTGACTTCAACTTAATTAAAGATACGTTGAAACGATTCAGATTGCATACCACAGAAGTATCAGTTCTCTGCAACTGATCTCACTTCTGATCTCTATCTCACTTGCTTAGTGTCCAAAGACTGAAAAATTAATGGAAGTACATTTGTTTTCTTCCAGGATTTCTGGGTTTTTCAGCCTGATGCTAAAGGAATCCCCTATCTCCACTGCTCTGCAAATCCGTATTGACTGAAAAGCATAATAAGTCTCTCTACCAGACATACTAAGGACAGGAATGCCGAGTATTACTTTGATAATGCTATAGGAAGGGCAGCAAGCACATCTTCTACCACAGAATCACAGAATGGTTTAGGTGGGAAGGGACCTTAAAGATCATCTAGTTCCAATCCCCCCGCCATGGGCAGGTACCCCTTCCACTACATCAGGTCCCTCAACCTGGCATGGAACACTTCCAGGGAGGGGGCAGCCACAGCCTCTCTCAGTAACCTATTCCAGTGTCTCACCACCCGCACAGTGAAGATTTCCTTCCTTATAGCTAACCTAAATCTACCCTCTTTCCCATTCAGAACTCTTACCCCTCATCCTGTCACTACACTCCCTGACAAAGAGTCCCTCCCCATCTTTCCTGTAGCCCCCTTTAAGCACTGGAAGGCCGCTATAAGGTCACCCCAGAGCCTTCTCTTCTCCAGGCTCAACAACCCCAACTCTCTCAGCCTGTCCTCAGGAGGGAGGTGCTCCAGCCCTCTCTTCATATTTGTGGCCTCCTCTGGACCCACTCAAGCATGTCCCTGTCTTCCTTAAGTTGGGGTCCCCAGAGCTGAACACAGTAATCCAGATGGGGTCTCATGAGAGTTGAGTAGAAGGGGAGAATCACCTCCCTTGACCTGCTGGTCATGCTTCTTTTGATGCAGCCCAGGATATGGTTGGCTTTCTGGGTTACAAACACACATTGCTGGGTCCTCGATCAACACCCCCAAGTCCTTCTCTCCAGCGATGCTCTAAATCCACTCATTGCCCAGCCTCTATTTGTTCATGGGATTGCCCCGACCCACGTGCAGGACCTTGCACTTGGCCTTGTTGAACTTCATGAGGTTTGCACAGGCTCACCTCTCAAGCCTGCCCAAGTCCCCCTGGATGGCACATCCCTTCCCTCCAGCATGTTGACTGCACCACACAAATCAGTGTCACTGGCAAATTTGCTGAGGGTGCACTCAATACCACTGTCCATGTCACCCACAAAGATATTAAACAGCAGTGGTCCCAGTATCGACCCCTGAGGAACGCCACTTGTCACTGCTCTCCACTCAAACATTGAGCCACTGGCTGCAACTCTCTGAGTGAGACCATCCAGCCAGTTCCTTATCCACTGAGTGGTCCATTCATCAAATCCATGTGTCTCCAATTTAGAGACAAGGATGTTGTGAGGACAGTTTCAAATGCTTTGTACAAGTCCAGGTACATGACATCAGTTGCTCTTCCCTTATCCACCAGCACTGTAACTCCATTGTAGGACAGCAAATTCATCAGGCACAATTTGCCCTTAGTGAAGCCATGTTGGCTGTCACCAATCACCTCCTGATTTTCACAGTCTTGCTGGGCACTGAGGTGAGACTGACTAGTCCATAGTTCTCCTTTTCCAGTCAGCAGGAACTTCACCAGACTGCCACAGCTTCTCAAATATGATGGATAGTGGCTTAGCCACTTCATCTGCCAGTACCTTCCAGGCCCACAGATGCACCTCATCAGTTCCCATGAATATGTGCACTTTCAGGTTCCTCAGATGTTCTGGAACCTGCTCTCCTACAATGGGCAGTTCTTCATTCTCCCAGTCCCTGCCTTTGCCTTCTGCATCTTGGGTGATGTGTCTGGAGCACTTGCTGGTGAAGACTGAGGCAAAGAGTCAGAGTACCTCAGCCTTCTCCATATCCTGGGTACCCAGGTCTCCCATTCCCTTCTGGAGAGGGTACACATCGTCCATAGTCTTCCTTTTACCACAAACATACCTATAGAAGCTTTTCTTGTTGCTCTTGATGTCCCTGGCCAGATTTAATTCTATCAGGGCTTTGGCCTTCCTAACCTGATCCCTGGCTGCTCGGACAATTTCTCTGTATTCCTCCCAGGCTATCTGTCCTTGCTTCCACCCTCTGTAGGCTTACATTTTGTGTTTGAGCTTATCCAGGAGCTCCTTGTTCATCCATGCAGGCCTCCTGGTATTATTACTTACTCGATGTCAGGATGCATCACTCCTGAGCTTAGAGGATGTGATTCTTGAGTATTAATCAGCTATCCTGGGCTCCTCTTCAGGGCTTTATCCCATGCTACTCTGTCAAGCAAATCCCTGGAGAGGCCCAAGTCTGCTCTCCTGAAGTCCAGGGTAGGGAGCTTGCTCTGCACCCTTGTCGCGCCCTAAGGATCTCGAACTCCACCGTTTCATGGTCACTGCAGCCAAGGCTGCCTTTGAGCTTCACACTCCCCACCAGTCCCTTCTTGTTGGTGAGAACAAGGTCTTGCACAAAATCTCTTCTTGTTGGCTCCTCTATCACTTGGAGAAGGAAGTTACCATCAATACATTCCAGGAACCTCCTGGATTGCTTATGCCCTGCTGTGTTGTCCCTCCAACAGGTATTGGCATGGTTGAAGTCCCCCATGAGGACCAGGGCTTGTGAACATGAGGCTGCTCCAACTGTCTAGAAAGGGGCTCATCTGCTTGGTCTTCCTGGTTGAGTGGCCTGTAGCAGACCCCCATTATAATGTCTCCTCCTGTCCCTGCTTTCCCTTTAATCCTGACCCATAAGCTCTTGGTCAGCTTCTGATCCATCCCCAGGCAGAGCTCCATGCCCTCCATCTGGTCAATGACATAGAGGGTGACATCCCCTCCTTTTCTCCACTGCCTGGACTGCCTTTCCTTCCTAAAGAAGTTGTATCCTTCCATTACAACACTCCAGTCAACTCTGTGATACCAATAAAATCGTAGCCCTGCAGGTGTGTGTGCACATCTTTAACTCCTCTTGTTTATTTCCCATGTTATGTGCATTTGCATAAAGGCATTTAAGTTGGGCCCTGATGAAGATGACTTACTGGCTGGAACTCCTTTGTGCTGCTCTTCAGGTGCTCTCCTGCTGACCTGTAATCACTGTCCAGGCTCTGGGCATCCATTGCTGTCACTGGCATCAAACTGATAGGAGTGGGATGGATTGAGGTTCCCCTCCTTCAGCAACTTTACTTTAAAGCCCCCTTCACCAGCTTGGAAAGCCTATGACTGAAGATGCTCTTCCCCTTCTCTGACACATGGACCCCATCAGCCCCCAGAAGACCACGTTTCTTAAAACGAGTCCAAACCCTTGGCTGTGGCACCAACCTCCCAAAAACCTGCTGATTTGCCAGATTCAGCAGGCCCTCTCAAACCCCTTCCCTTTGACCAGGAGGATTGATGGAAAAATTACCTGTACTCCAGAATCCCTTACTGCTGCTCCCAGGGCTCTGTAATCCTTCTTGATACTCCTCAGACTGCTCCTGGCTGTATCACTGGTGCCCATGTGAAACAGCAGCAGTGTATAATAATCAGTGGACTGTACAATGCTCGGTAGCCTCTAATTGGTTATGTTACAGGCATATTTTAAAATATCTTGTATAGTAATTAGGGGTATTTGTGGATATTTTACACATAAAACTTGCAAGGTTATACCTTTTTTTTTTCCCTTTAAAACACAGAGTGAGGACTAAAAAGATCAAGAAAGCTTTGCTTCCAGATATTTAACTGGAAGGAGCACAAATGAAACAGTAACACCCAGGATGAGAAAGATTTTATAGCAGTATACATACACACAAGGAACAAAGTGGGATCAAAGTAAAAGTAAACACATTAATGCAGAGTTTGTAGCTTACATACATTACCATATATTGAAATGTGTGTGTACCCAACCTCTAAGTGCTGAACTATAATTACTGGAGTATTACTTCAGAAGTTATTATTACCTAAATACTCTAGTTAGAAGGTGAAATAAATTTCAAGGATTACATTCTACACCTCTAGGCCCATGACCAATAAAAGGTGGCAAAGCAGTTCATGTTAATGGATTCTTAATTAGTCTGGTATACACAAAAGAAATTTAACATAAGAGTAACTTCTAATTCTAAAATTTACAACACCAGAGTGTTTCTCAAATACAGCAGCAGCAATGTCTGTTTCAGTGACACAGTAAATATGAAGGCTGGAGACCACAAGTTGTAACTGCGGAGTTCTCTTTTCCTCTGCACAAAAGGAAAACTTACTTCAGAAAACAGAACACAGGTCCCATTTTATAAATCAAATATAAAAATAAACCATTTATTTTGCAAGTATTTGCAACAAAGTAAATTATATTAAATTTATACATGTATTTATTGATGTTTAAAAATATACAGAAAGATGAACCAAAAAAACCCACCTTAAGTTTGACTGGAAGAAAAATCCACCCATAGTAAATGGAGAACAGTAGGTCACATTATTGCCCCATAAGCTAGCCAAATAAAAACACCTTATGTCTGAATATGACTGCAGCCACATGCTGCAGAGTAAACCTGAACTGACTTGCTTCTCATTGCAGCAGGCCAGAGGCAGTACTACCACATGCCATGTTTCAGACAGAGAGATGGGAACACATTCTCATAGCTACTCATTTGAGGACTTGTGGCCATCTGAGCATGTTCTAACATAAGATTTTGAAATAAAATGTAGGATAGTATGCAAGCATAGCCATGACAAATTTTGGTACACAGAAACATCACACAAAAAGAAGCCTCCTCCACAAATCCTACCATAGTCTTCAGAAGGGTACACACTCTGCTACACATCTGAACTGTAGCAATCTTTTAACACTCTCTTGTGCCAAAAGATCTTCTGTGGTAGCAAGCATGATCTTTTATACAACACAATCCCAGTTTTACCCTCCATCATGACCAAAACAGAATACTACTATACTTAGCTACACTCTCTTTGAGATGAGTGACTACTAATCACTAAGGGAGGTCTTCTTGGTTGGACACAGGAATCCGAGCTCATCAGTTCTGTTACATCCAGTCTGGCTCCGAGAGATACAGAATGAAAAGGCATTTCTTCTTGATGAATGAGAAAAGAAATAAGTCAACAAGATGCCAAACATTTTCTTGGTAAACCTTACTGAGAGAAACTGGCTGAAAAGACTGAAAAACATTGTGCTACTCTAGAAGCCAAGAAGAGAGCACAGCAGTCATGTGTTAGCTAACCTACTGCACCTGCATAGCTTAGGGTTGCAACTCCCTCTGCAACAGTAGATTTAAAAAAAAAAAAATAAAATTCAGAGTAATGCTGGGCTTCAGATTAGACTGGTAACCTACAGAAGCAAACAAAATTCATGTGAAAGCCTTTAAAAAAGCCAGGGGGTACAAGTTTAATTTAAAGTGGTTTTTTTAAAGACTAATTCAAACAATTCAATAGAATTATTTTTACTACTGTATTTTGCTTAGCAGGAAATACACTTTCCCATATATGCGTTTTTCTTCCTTTATATCTACACACCAAAAAAGATTTAGCATGTTGAATCAGTTAGAATGGTTTTCAAAGAGGGGACAGAAACTAAATTACAGACAGATGTAATTTTGATGACATTCAAACATGAATAAATTAATCTATTTCCCATGAGCTGTTTAAATTACACATGTGCATGTCTGTGTTGAAGGCAGTCCAATCAAAGTTATGAAATTGAGTTTCAAACAAAGTTTTTGTCTAGCATTTAAAGATCTTTTGCTAGACCCTCAGGACAGTTCAATCCTTACAAACCCAGATAAACACCAGTTTACTTATTACTGACAACCAAGAAAACTTAACTTAAATGAGCCTTTACTTGGGCTGCTCACTGCATCCAATGAAGCTGACCTGAAGCTAGTTGTCCACACAAAACCTCTAGAACAGCAATGCAGCCACTAGTAAATTTAAAGCCAAGGTTTCACCTCTGAATTTTAATTTTACCATGTTCATTTTGTACTAAAACTAGAAGCACCTTATTCCATTTACAAATCTGCAAGTGTTGCATCAAGCATTAATGGATTTCATAAGGGTGGGGGGTGTGGGAAAATGGAGAAGAAAAAAGTAAATTCTGCATACTTCATGAGAACTGAACTTGAAGGATTTCTGGGGATATAACAGAAAGGGTCAACTCAGAAGATGAAAACAGTAAAAGCCCAGAGCAGAGCAAAACTGTGAACGGGAACACAGAGTGCACAGAAATTAGTAGAGACTGGTAGGCATAAAAACTTAAAATTTTTTAAAAGTTATTTGAACCAAAAACATGGAGTCTGATATTATTTAAGGAGAACGGATCATTTTTCCTGAGATTGATATATCTGCAGCTGAAATTACTAGAAACGGTAATCTCAATTCTCATTACCGCCAGCAGGCTTTGACAAGCTGAAGAGCTACAGAGAGAGCAATGTTGAAAATTGCTAATGCAACTGTAAAGATAATTCCAAGCAAAGGTATGCAGAGATATTAAAAGCATTCCATGATAAAATTAAAAATGCTGAAATGAAAAAAGGGACTTAACTGCTCTAAATTATTTTAGTAACTCAGAAACCTGTCCTCTACTGCTACTTCCACATCCTATAAACAATAATCACTGTTTTAACTTCAAGGAAGTTTTATCAACATCTGATCATCAACATTCATTATGTAACTAGTTCCAATCATGTTGCTTAATCATCATTCACCTGATAAAAACATGTGACATCAAGACATTTACATCACGATTAACAGGAACAAGGGACCTGCACCCTAACAATCCTTTTTCCTATGAACTCTCACAAGAGTGCAGATTTGTAAAATTAAGCTACCATATGCTTTCAAAGAGACAGCTAAAACCAGATCTGTCATACGTAAATCTACTATGGCCAGATCTCAAAATAAGTGATTGCGATGGTGGCTCAAAAGTCTTCAGCACATAAGAAACATAACCAGAGAAAACACTGCCTTCTAGAGTAGCTTTTGAAACTATTTATTCCAAGTTTTTTTGTTAATGTTATTAAAGCTCCCCAAGACTTAATTAAAGCAGTAAAACTATTTAACAAAACCCATACAATTCTAGGAAGGGGTAAGATATCAAATCAGATGTCTGTTGATTAACACTAATTCTACAACTCTTGTAGTCATGGATGCAAAATAGAATAATGCATTTTTTCCTTTTACAAACAGTTTAATCTAGATCCTGCAATTTGGTTTGTGCTGTCAGACTTGCCAGAACTTCTCATAGATTAAAAAACATAACCTGAATGTGCTGAATGCACAGTTAAAGTATTTAGAGATTTTATATTCAGTGTTTTTACTGAAACCTTTCAGTCTTCATAAATATCCAAGCTGCATCAAATACAAATTCAGATATTAAGAGGAAAAAAAAAAAAAAAAAAAA